>NC_092104.1:1777157-1864403 GCF_045679555.1 Salvelinus alpinus | reverse complement strand
AATCAGAACTACAAAAATCGAATTGATCTCTTCAAAATTGGAAAATAATACAGTTGGTTAAATATATATCGCCCCCTCAGAATCCCTCTATTTCTCAGAGGAGATCTTCCCTTGAGGAAGAGACGTGCCATTTCCAGGCCCAGGGAAATGTGCTCATCTGTGGGGACACAAATGCGGCACAGGAACACTACCTGATCTAACGAGCACACGAGGGGACAGCTTTATTACAGGCCATACTGTTTCTAACTGTCTTAATCTGCCCCATAGAAACAACAGTGACAACACCTCTTGGCCACAGCACAGTAGACTATATGATCACAGACCCTTTCTCTCTCAGCTCATTCACCATCAAGCCACTAGCACCTCTATCTGATCACAGCTAAATGCCCTTGTTCCTCAAAAGAACAGACATGGAAACAACATCATTGTCATTGTAAATAATAATTTGTTCTTAACTGACTTGCCTAGTTAAATAAAGGTCAAATAAAATACTAAAAAACAGCAACAATATATTCAGTCAAATAGCAAAAAGACCACAGATGACAACTATCAAACCAAAAGCACAGAAACCCAAATAATGGTGAATTACGACTTTATTACTGTGAGACTTTAAAACTCTATAAACGTGCACTCAGAACCCCAAAACCCACAGTACAACAGCAAGCAGCTGACATAAACTGAGGAGGCCATAAACACAAACAACTTCTGGCCAAGTTGGAAAAACATAAACTAGAGTAATTAGTGATACAAAACAGTGGCATATGGGACAACCCATTTTATTAATTTAACTAGGCAAGTCAGTTTAAGAACAAATTCTTATTTACAATGACAGCCTACTCCGGCCAAACCCAGACGACGCTGGGCCAATTGTGCGCCGCCCTATGGAACTCACAATCACAGTCGGATGAGATACAGCCTGGATTTGAACCAGGGACTGTAGTGACACCTCTTGCACTGAGATGCAGTGCCTTAGACTGCTGCGCCTCTCGGGAGACACACTGTTCTACAAAAAACAGCGCCCTCTAAAAAAATACAATACCAAGTTCATGAGAAGTTGAATGGATTAGAAAAAGCTATAAAGGACAATCAAAATCCACTGGACTCCCCAATTACTGACCAGGAGCTCTATAAGAAACTTCAGGCCCTCAAATAAAATAAAAAAACATGTGTACCTAATGACTGTTTAATTTGATCCTGAGTGTAGGTTATTTCCCTGACATCTGGAATCAAGGATTCATAACCCCAATCTTTAAGAACGGAGACAAATTTGACCCTAACAATTACAGAGGCATTTGTGTGAACAGTAACCTGGGGAAGGTTTTCTGTAGTATTATACATGTAAGAGTTCTACACTTCCTTAATAAGCACAATGTCTTGAGTAAAAGACATCTTGGATTTATACCAAAACATCCCACGACAGATCATACTACACCCTGATAGATAAACATGTTCACCAAAATATGACCAAAATGTATGCTTGCTTTATCGACTTCCAAAAAGCATTTGATCCTATTTGGCATACAGGATTTTTTATTTTTTTTATTTTTTATTTAACCTTTATTTAACTAGGCAAGTCAGTTAAAAATAAATTATTATTTAAAATGACGGCCTACCAAAAGACAAAAGGCCTCCTTTGGGGTTGGGGGCTGGGATTAAAAATATAAATAAATTAAATAAAAATATAGGACAATAAACACATCACGACAAGAGAGAACTAAGACAACAACATAAAATGGCAGCGACACATGACAACACAGCATGGTAGCAACACAACGTGACAACAACATGGTAGAAACACAAAAGAGCAGCAACACATGACAACACAGCATGGTAGCAATACAACATGGCAGCAACACAAAACAGGGTACAAACATTATTGGGCACAGACAACAGCACAAAGGGCAAGAACGTAGAGACAACAATACATCACGTGAAACAGCCACAACTGTCAGTAAGAGTGTTCATGATTGAGTCTTTGAATGAAGAGATGGAGATAAAACTGTCCAGTTTGAGTGTTTGTTGCAGCTCGTTCCAGTCGGCTAGCTGCAGCGAACTGAAAAGAATGTTCTACAAAGTTATTGAAAGTGATCCATGAGGTAAAACATTTGACCTAATTAAATCAATGTATACTGGCAATACGTGCAGCATCAAAATTGGCAAGAAAATAACTGAATTCTTTAAGAAGGAGCGAGGCTTTCGCAAGGGTTGCAATCTGAGCCCCCCCCCCCCGCGCGCTCTTCAATATTTACAACAACGAATTGGCCACTATTTTAGAAAAATCCTCAGCCCCGGTTTTTCTCCACAATTCAGAGGTTAAATGCATGATCTTGGCAGAAGACCTGTGCCTGCTGTCAGCCACAGCACATGGCCTACAGCAGAGCCTGGACCTGCTAGAGCAGTACTGCCAGACCTGGGCCCTGGCAGTAAAACCCCAAAATACTAAAATAATGATTTTCCAGAGAAGATCCAGATCGCAGGGAATTAGACCAAAGTTCTCAATTGGTACAAAATATATAGAGTACTGTACACACTACAATTACTGAGGTTTATATATATAGAATACTGTACACACTACAATTACTGAGGTTTATATATATAGAGTACTGTACACACTACAATTACTGAGGTTTAAATATATAGAGTACTGTACACACTACAAGTACTGAGGTTTATATATATAGAGTACTGTACATATTACAATTAATGAGGTTTATATATATAGAGTACTGTACACACTACAATTACTGAGGTTTATATATATATAGAGTACTGTACACACTACAATTACTGAGGTTTAAATATATAGAGTACTGTACACACTACAATTACTGAGGTTTAAAATAAGCTCAACTGGACACCTTAATGAGGCAGTGAATGAACTGAGAGAGAAAGCACGCAGGACATTCTACGCTATTAAAAAAACAAATTAAAATTAAAATAGCTATTAAAATTTGGCTAAAATGAATTGAATGTGTCGTTGAACCAATTGCACTTTATGGCAGCGAGATGTGGGGTCCACGCGTAAGTAAGCATTTCACGGTAAGGTCTAAACCTGTTGTATTCGGTGCATGTGACAAATACAATTTGATTTGATTTGACTTGCAAAACAGCATTTCAACCAATGAGACAAACACCCCATGGAAACACTGCATGCAGAGTTCTGTAAGATTCTCCTACATGTCCAGAGGAAAACTACAAACAATGCATGCTGGGAAGAATTAGGCCAATATCCACTAATAATAAAAATAAATAAAAAAGAGCAATTCAGTTTTGGAAACATCTAAAAAACAAAGACACATCTCATATCATTACCAAGCCCTGCAATGCCAAGAGCTGAGCAAAGAAAAGAGTCCCCTCATCCAGCTGGTCCTGAGTTCACAAACCTGTTCTACTAACACACTGAAGCCTCAGGACAGGAACATCCAATCAATCAGAATAAACCAAATTACAACACAATCAAAACACAACTACATTACCTATTGGGAAACACAAGCACAAAGCAAAATGACTATCTGTCTCTAAATCGACACCGTGGCTAACTATTTGACCATGGTTACTGATCAAAACCTTAGAAAAACCTTGACAAAGTACAGTCTCAGTCAGCACAGCTTTGCTATTGAGAAAAACTGAAAGTGTGAACCAAAGTTTTTTTTACCACTGGGAATCTGGTCGAACACAAACAGTGTAGTTATTCCCTCCGCAAGGAAATCAAACAAGCGAAATGTCAGTATAGAGACAAAGTAGAGTCGCAATTCAATGGCTCAGACACGAGACGTATGTGGCAGGGTCTACAGACAATCACGGATTACAAAAAGAAAACCAGCCCCATGGCGGACATCTACGTCTTGCATCCAGACAAACTAAACACCTTCTTTGCCCGCTTTGAGGATAATACAGTGCCACCGACGCGGCCCGCTACCAAGGACTGCAGCCCCCCCCCCCTCTCCTTCTCCGTGGCCGATGTGAGTAAGACATCTAAACGTGTTAACCCTCGCAAGGCTGCTGGCCCAGATGGCATCCCTAGACACGTCCCCAGAGCATACGCAGACCAGCTGGCTGGTGTGTTTACGGACATATTTAATCTCTCTCTATCCCAGTCCGCTGTCCCTACATGCTTCAAGATGGCCACCATTGTTCCTGTACCCAAGAAGGCAAAGGTAACTGAACTAAATGACTATCGCCCCGTAGCACTCACTTCTGTCATCATGAAGTGCTTTGAGATGCTAGTCAAGGATCATATCACCTCTACCTGACACCCTAGACCCAGTTCAGTTTGCTTACCGCCCCAATAGGTCCACAGACGACGCAATCGCCATCACACTGCTAACTGCCCTATCCCATCTGGACAAGAGGAATACCTACGTCAGAATGCTGTTCATTGACTACAGCTCAGCATTCAACACCATAGTACCCTCCAAGCTCATCATTAAGCTCGGGGCCCTGGGTCTTGATCAACAACAATGACGAGACGGCCTATAGGGAGGAGGTGAGGGCACTCGGAGTGTTGTGTCAGGAAAACAACTTCTTACTCCACATCAACAAAACAAAGGAGATGATCGTGGACTTCAGGAAACAGCAGAGGGAGCACCCCCCCCCCCCCCCCTCCACATCAGGGGGACAGCAGTGGAGAAGGCGGAAAGTTTTAAGTTCCTCGGTGTACACATCACGGACAAACTGAAATGGTCCACCCACACAGGCAGTGTGGTGAAGAAGGCGCAGCAGCTCCTCATTAAGCTTGGGGCTCTGGGTCTGAGCCCCGCCCTGTGAAACTGGGGTCCTGAACTTCCGGACGGGCCGACCCCAGGTGGTGAAGGTAGAAAACAACACCTCCACTACGGTGATCCTCAACAATCCCGATGGAGAGGTCAGTACAGGTGCATCAAAGCTGGGACCGAAAGACTGAAACAGCTTCTATCTCAAGACCATCAGACTGTTAAATAGTCAATGTCACTAGCTGACTACCAACCGGTTACTCCACCCTGCACCTTAGAGGCTGCTGCCCTACATACATCGACATGGAATCACTGGCCACTTTAATAATGTTTACGTACTGCTTTACTCATCTCATATGTATATACTGTATTCTATTCTACTGTATTTTAGTCAATGCCCCTCCGAAATTTTTCGATCTAATATTTATATATTTCTTAATTCCATTCTTTTACTTTTAGGATGTGTGAATTGTTGTGAATTGTTAGATATTACTGCACAGTTGGAGCTAGGAACACAAGCGTTTATAACATCTGCTAAATATGTGTATGTGACCAATAAAATTTGATTTGATTTGAAAGATCTAAGTAACGAGGCAACGTCTATGCCATCAAAAAGAACATAAAACTCAACATCCCAATTAGGATCTGGCTAAAAATACTTCAATCAGTTATAGAACCCACTGCCATTTCTGGTTGTGAGGTCTGGGGTCCGCTCACCAAACAAGAATTCACAAAATGGGACAAACACCAAATTGAGACTCCACATGCAGAATTCTACAAAAATATCCTCAGTGTACAACGTAAAACATCAAATAATGCATACAGAATTAAGACTATACCCACTAGTTATCAAACTCCAGAAAACTGACGTTAAATTCTACAACCACCTAAAAGGAAGCGATGCCCACAGATTCCACCACAAAGCCCTCAACTACAGAGAGATGAACCTAGAGAAGAGTCCCCTCAGCCAGATGGTTCTGGGGCTCTGTTCACAAACAGACCCCACAGAGCCCCAGGACAGCAACACATTTATGAAAGAGCAAAAAGTGAACTATTTGACACACTGGAAAGAATCAACCAAACAGAGCAAACTAGAACGCTATTTGGCTCTAAACAGAGAGAACACAGTGGCAGAATACCTGACCATTGTGACTGACCCAAAATTAAGGAAAGCTTTGTCTATGTACAGACTCAGTGAGCATAGCCTTGCTATTGAGAAAGGCCGCCGTAGGGAGACCTGGCTCTCAAGAGGAGACAGGCTATGTGCACACTGCCCACAAAATGAGATGGAAACTGAGCTGCACTTCCTAACCTCCTGCCCAATGTATGACCATATTAGAGACACATATTTCCCATGCCAATAAAGCCCTTTGAATTGAATTGGGAGGAGGAGGAGGAGGAGGAGGAGGAGGAGGAGAGAGAGAGACACTGTTTAAGACTTGCACCTGATGCGTGTGCACCCGCTTACATATTTGTAGTGTATTCTAACTCTGGAAAGGGTCTGTGTCAACATAGTGACATATCCAAGCCTTTAAACTTAGGCATGAATGACTACAGATATTACCGGAAATGTATCATATCTGTAGTCATTACCTGATCATTTATGGATCCGTATTTCTGAGAAAATGCATCATTTCAATAGATATCCTGACACGATATGCCGACATTCCCGACATTCGGGGCAGGTGGGGCAGAGCCCAGCTTATTTTGAGCACCTTTAAGGTACAAAAAATATGTATCTATATATTGTTAGTCTCCACCTGTTGTTTACCAAGCATTTCACTGTTAATCTACACCTGTTGTTTACCAAGCATTTCACTGTTAGTCTACACCTGTTGTTTACCAAGCATTTCACTGTTAGTCTACACCTGTTGTTTACCAAGCATTTCACTGTTAGTCTACACCTGTTGTTAACCAAGCATTTCCCTGTTAGTCTACACCTGTTGTTTACCAAGCATTTCCCTGTTAGTCTACACCTGTTGTTCACCAAGCATTTCACTGTTAGTCTACACCTGTTGTTTACCAAGCATTTCACTGTTAGTCTACACCTGTTGTTTACCAAGCATTTCACTGTTAGTCTACACCTGTTGTTTAGGAAGCATTTCACTGTTAGTCTACACCTGTTGTTTAGGAAGCATTTCCCTGTTAGTCTACACCTGTTGTTTACCAAGCATTTCACTGTTAGTCTACACCTGTTGTTTACCAAGCATTTCCCTGTTAGTCTACACCTGTTGTTTACCAAGCATTTCACTGTTAGTCTACACCTGTTGTTTACCAAGCATTTCACTGTTAGTCTACACCTGTTGTTTAGGAAGCATTTCACTGTTAGTCTACACCTGTTGTTTAGGAAGCATTTCACTGTTAGTCTACACCTGTTGTTTAGGAAGCATTTCCCTGTTAGTCTACACCTGTTGTATACCAAGCATTTACCTGTTAATCTACACCTGTTGTATACCAAGCATTTCACTGTTAATCTACACCTGTTGTATACCAAGCATTTACCTGTTAATCTACACCTGTTGTATACCAAGCATTTCACTGTTAATCTACACCTGTTGTATACCAAGCATTTACCTGTTAGTCTACACCTGTTGTATACCAAGCATTTCACTGTTAATCTACACCTGTTGTTTACCAAGCATTTCACTATTAGTCTACACCTGTTGTATACCAAGCATTTCCCTGTTAATCTACACCTGTTGTTTACCAAGCATGTGACAACATTTGATTTGAATTTGATTTGATCCACTAACTCAACACGTCTCTTCTTCACCACTCCACATGTACTTTGTGCTAAACTTAAATCTTGTTTCCCACCAGTAATTTGAAAGCCAGAAGAATGTGGTAACTGGTTGTAGGGGTGGAGGGGGAGGAACACATATGTCTTCCTGGGTCACGTTTGTGTCTGAAATGGACTGATTGGTGTTTTTACCACAGACTGCCAAACTCCGCTACTCTCAACCGTTGATTCCTGCTAAGATTCAGGATTCAGGATTCAGGATTTACGCTAACTAAGAGGCTTTTTCTATTCTTCTGTTTCTGGGGAAATGTTCCTCCTGATGTAAAAAGTAGTGCACTATATAGGGAACAGGGCTGTAGTATATAGTAGTGCACTATATAGGGAATAGGGCTGTAGTATAAAGTAGTGCACTATATAGGGAATAGGGCAGTAGTATAAAGTAGTGCACTATATAGGGGACAGGGCTGTAGTATAAAGTAGTGCACTATATAGGGCTGTAGTATAAAGTAGTGCACTATATAGGGAATAAGGCTGTAATATAAAGTAGTGCACTATATAGGGCTGTAGTATAAAGTAGTGCACTATATAGGGAATAAGGCTGTAGTATAAAGTAGTGCACTATATAGGGAATAGGGCAGTAGTATAAAGTAGTGCACTATATAGGGAATAGGGCTGTAGTATAAAGTAGTGCACTATATAGGGAATAGGGCTGTAGTATATAGTAGTGCACTATTTAGGGCTGTAGTATAAAGTAGTGCACTATATAGGGAATAGGGCTGTAGTATAAAGTAGTGCACTATATAGGGCTGTAGTATAAAGTAGTGCACTATATAGGGAATAGGGCTGTAGTATAAAGTAGTGCACTATATAGGGAATAGGGCTGTAGTATAAAGTAGTGCACTATATAGGGAATAAGGCTGTAGTATAAAGTAGTGCACTATATAGGGAATAGGGCAGTAGTATAAAGTAGTGCACTATATAGGGAATAGGGCTGTAGTATAAAGTAGTGCACTATATAGGGAATAGGGCTGTAGTATAAAGTAGTGCACTATATAGGGAATAGGGCTGTAGTATAAAGTAGTGCACTATATAGGGAATAGGGCTGTAGTATAAAGTAGTGTACTATATAGGGCTGTAGTATAAAGTAGTGCACTATATAGGGAATAGGGCTGTAGTATAAAGTAGTGCACTATATAGGGAATAGGGCTGTAGTATAAAGTAGTGTACTATATATGGCTGTAGTATAAAGTAGTGCACTATATAGGGAATAGGGCTGTAGTATAAAGTAGTGCACTATATAGGGTTGTAGTATAAAGTAGTGCACTATATAGGGGGTAGAGTGCCATTTGGGATGTAAACTAGGCCTACTTATCTTCATCAACTGCAGTTACCCAGGAAACCATGAAGTGTAGCCACCTGCCAGGAGGCCTAAAAATAAACCTCTAGTTGAGGGTGCCGGCACAAAATGAATTCCTGTTCATTAGGACTGAATGGTTCAGAAAACTACCTGAGCTGTAGTCTAGTTTGAATGATGGTTTCAGAGGTAGTGAACAACCGTGACCCTGGCCTAGCGGCTAGCTAGCAGTAAATGCAAGCCCCTTCAGAGGGCTGGCTTTTCCCTGGGCTGCTCGTAACAAACAGCCGTGGTATAACAGGTAATAAACAGGTTATTGCAGGTCATAGAACAGCTGTATGACATTCCAACATGTTCAAATGAAAACAGCAGCAGGACCTGGAATGAACAGAGAACTGCTCTGTCTCTTCGGTTGTCTCTCTCTCTAAACTCTAACTCTCTAAACTCTAACTCTATCTAACTCTCTAAACTCTAACTCTATCTAACTCTCTAAACTCTAACTCTCTAAACTCTAACTCTCTAAACTCTATCTCTATCTAACTCTCTAAACTCTAACTCTCTAAACTCTAACTCTATCTAACTCTCTAAACTCTAACTCTCTAAACTCTAACTCTCTAAACTCTAACTCTATCTAACGCTCTAAACTCTAACTCTCTAAACTCTAACTCTCTAAACTCTAACTCTCTCTAACTCTCTAAACTCTAACTCTCTAAACTCTAACTCTCTAAACTCTAACTCTATCTAACTCTCTAAACTCTAAATCTCTAAACTCAAACTTTCTAAACTCTAACTCTATCTAACTCTCTAAACTCTAACTATATCTAACTCTCTAAACTCTAACTCTCTAAACTCTAACTCTCTAAACTCTAACTCTCTAAACTCTAACTCTATCTAACTCTCTAAACTCTAACTCTATCTAACTCTCTAAACTCTAACTCTATCTAACTCTCTAAACTCTAACTCTCTAAACTCTATCTCTATCTAACTCTCTAAACTCTAACTCTCTAAACTCTAACTCTATCTAACTCTCTAAACTCTAACTCTCTAAACTCTAACTCTATCTAACGCTCTAAACTCTAACTCTCTAAACTCTAACTCTCTAAACTCTAACTCTCTCTAACTCTCTAAACTCTAACTCTCTAAACTCTAACTCTCTAAACTCTAACTCTATCTAACTCTCTAAACTCTAAATCTCTAAACTCAAACTTTCTAAACTCTAACTCTATCTAACTCTCTAAACTCTAACTATATCTAACTCTCTAAACTCTAACTCTCTAAACTCTAACTCTCTAAACTCTAACTCTATCTAACTCTCTAAACTCTAACTCTATCTAACTCTCTAAACTCTAACTCTATCTAACACTCTAAACTCTAACTCTATCTAACTCTCTAAACTCTAACTCTATCTAACTCTCTAAACTCTATCTAACTCTCTAAACTCTATCTAACACTCTAAACTCTAACTCTATCTAACTCTCTAAACTCAAACTCTCTCAACTCTAACTCTATCTAACACTCTAAACTCTAACTCTCTAAACTCTAACTCTATAAACTCTAACTCTATAAAACTCTCAACTCTAACTCTATAAAACTCTCGAAACTCTAACTCTATCTAACTCTCTAAACTCTAACTCTATCTAACTCTCTAAACTCTAACTCTCTAAACTCTAACTCGCTAAACTCTAACTCTCTAAACTCTAACTCTCTAAACTCTAACTCTATAAAACTCTTTAAACTCTAACTCTGTAAAACTCTCGAAACTCTAACTATCTAACTCTCTAAACTCTAACTCTATCTAACTCTGAAAACTCTAACTCTATCTAACTCTATAAAATCTAACTCTCTACACTCTAACTCTCTAAACTCTAACTCTCTAAACTCTAACTCTATCTAACTCTCTAAACTCAAACTCTCTCAACTCTAACTCTATCTAACACTCTAAACTCTAACTCTCTAAACTCTAACTCTATCTAACTCTAACTCTATCTAACACTCTAAACTCAAACTCTATCTAACACTCTAAAATCTAACTCTATCTAACTCTCTAAACTCTAACTCTATCTAACTCTCTAAACTCTAACTCTCTAAACTCAAACTCTCTCAACTCTAAACTCTAACTCTAACACTCTAAACTCTAACTCTGTAAACTCTAACTCTCTAAACTCTAACTCTCTAAACTCTAACTCTATAAAACTCTTTAAACTCTAACTCTATAAAACTCTCTAAACTCTAACTCTATAAAACTCTCGAAACTCTAACTCTATCTAACTCTCTAAACTCTAACTCTATCTAACTCTCTAAACTCTAACTCTCTAAACTCTAACTCTCTAAACTCTAACTCTATAAAACTCTTTAAACTCTAACTCTGTAAAACTCTCGAACTCTCTCAACTCCTAACTCTGTAAACTCTAACACTCTAAACTCTAACTCTGTAAACTCTAACTCTCTAAACTCTAACTCTCTAAACTCTAACTCTATAAAACTCTTTAAACTCTAACTCTATAAAACTCTCTAAACTCTAACTCTATCTAACTCTCTAAACTCTAACTATAAAACTCTTTAAACTCTAACTCTGTAAAACTCTCGAAACTCTAACTCTATCTAACTCTCTAAACTCTAACTCTATCTAACTCTCAAAACTCTAACTCTATCTAACTCTCTAAACTCTAACTCTATCTAACTCTCAAAACTCTAACTCTGTAAAACTCTCGAAACTCTAACTCTATCTAACTCTCTAAACTCAAACTCTCTCAACTCTAAACTCTAACTCTAACACTCTAAACTCTAACTCTGTAAACTCTAACTCTCTAAACTCTAACTCTCTAAACTCTAACTCTATAAAACTCTTTAAACTCTAACTCTATCTAACTCTCGAAACTCTAACTCTATCTAACTCTCTAAACTCTAACTCTATAAAACTCTCGAAACTCTATAAAACTCTCTAAACTCTAACTCTATCTAACTCTCTAAACTCTAACTCTATAAAACTCTCGAAACTCTAACTCTATCTAACTCTCTAAACTCTGACTCTCTAAACTCTAACTCTCTAAACTCTAACTCTATAAAACTCTTTAAACTCTAACTCTATAAAACTCTTTAAACTCTAACTCTATCTAACTCTCTAAACTCTAATTCTCTAAACATTAACTCTATCTAACTCTCTAAACTCTAACTCTCTAAACTCTAACTCTCTAAACTCTAACTCTATAAAACTCTTTAAACTCTAACTCTATAAAACTCTCTAAACTCTAACTCTATCTAACTCTCAAAACTCTAACTCTCAAAACTCTAACTCTATCTAGCTCTCTAAACTCTAACTCTCTAAACTCTAAGTCTCTAACTCTGTAAACTCTAACTCTATCTAACTCTCTAAACTCTATGTAACGGCTCTCGTCGAAAGGAGTGGATCAAAGCGCAGTGTGGAAAGTGTTCATGATATTTATTAACTCTAACTATATCTAACTCTAACTCTCTAAACTCTAACTCTATCTAACTCTCTAACTCTGTAAACTCTAACTATATCTAACTCTAACTCTCTAAACTCTAACTCTATCTAACTCTCTAACTCTCTAAACTCTAACTCTATCTAACTGTAAACTCTAACTCTAACTATATCTAACTCTAACTATATCTAACTCTAACTATATCTAACTCTGTAAACTCTAACTCTCTAAACTCTAACTCTCTAAACTCTAACTATATCTAACTCTAACTCTATCTAACTCTCTAAACTCTATCTCTAACTAATTCTAACTCTGTAAACTCTAACTCTTTTGGATTTGTTTCTCTTCTAGGCCATATTGTAGAGTATGGTTTTGTGGGCAGGTCCATGTTCAGTTCTGTTCCAAGCAGAGCATTACCAACACAGGGTTCCTCTCCTCTCTCTCTGGTTCTCTCCTGATTGCTGAATTCCCTGACTGAAATTATTTATGTTTTAAGTTGAGTTTAGTGTTTTCCTACAGCTGACAAATGCTGTATTGTAACAAAACATGATTACTGGGCATAAACACCAACATGATGTGATGATACATAGCTGCAGCAGAGCAGCCTATATGTAGGACGTAGAAACTTCATAGACATTTTTTAAACACCAATTGAGAAGCAGGAGCAGCATTTTCTGATTCTCAGTGCCCTGTCATTTGAAGTATGTGGTTTCAAGCCACTTATTTTGTGGCCGGTGGGTTACTGGTACTGTTACTGGCGAGTTCTGCAAAGAGGCCAAGGCAACGGCTTCATCCCAAATGGCACCCTATTTCTATGAGCCCTGGTCTACAGCAGTGCACTACCCCTATGGGTCCTGGTCTACAGTAGTGCACTACCCCTATGGGCCCTGGTCTAAAGTAGTGCACTACCCTATGCTCCCTGGTCTAAAGTAGTGCACTACCCCTATGGACTCTGGTCTAAAGTAGTGCACTACCCCTATGGGCCCTGGTCTAAAGTAGTGCACTACCCCTATGGGCCCTGGTCTAAAGTAGTGCACTACCCCTATGGGCCCTGGTCTAAAGTAGTGCACTACCCCTATGGGACCTGGTCTAAAGTAGTGCACTACCCTATGGGACCTGGTCTAAAGTAGTGCACTACCCCTATGGGACCTGGTCTAAAGTAGTGCACTACCCCTATGGGCCCTGGTCTAAAGTAGTGCACTACCCCTATGGGCCCTGGTCTAAAGTAGTGCACTACCCCTATGGGCCCTGGTCTAAAGTAGTGCACTACCCTATGCTCCCTGGTCTAAAGTAGTGCACTACCCCTATGGACTCTGGTCTAAAGTAGTGCACTACCCCTATGGGCCCTGGTCTAAAGTAGTGCACTACCCCTATGGGCCCTGGTCTAAAGTAGTGCACTACCCCTATGGGCCCTGGTCTAAAGTAGTGCACTACCCCTATGGGACCTGGTCTAAAGTAGTGCACTACCCCTATGGGACCTGGTCTAAAGTAGTGCACTACCCCTATGGGACCTCATAGCTAACCCCCTCATAGCTAACCCCCTCATAGCTGACCTCATAGCTAACCCCCTCATAGCTGACCTCATAGCTAACCCCCTCATAGCTGACCTCCTCATAGCTAACCCCCTCATAGCTAACCCCCTCATAGCTAACCCCCTCATAGCTAACCCCCTCATAGCTGACCTCATAGCTGACCTCATAGCTAACCCCCTCATAGCTGACCTCCTCATAGCTAACCCCCTCATAGCTGACCTCCTCATAGCTAACCCCCTCATAGCTAACCTCCTCATAGCTAACCCCCTCATAGCTGACCTCATAGCTAACCCCCTCATAGCTAACCCCCTCATAGCTAACCCCCTCATAGCTGACCTCATAGCTAACCCCCTCATAGCTGACCTCCTCATAGCTAACCCCCTCATAGCTGACCCCCTCATAGCTAACCCCCTCATAGCTGACCCCCTCATAGCTGACCCCCTCATAGCTGACCTCCTCATAGCTAACCCCCTCATAGCTGACCTCCTCATGGCTAACCCCCTCATAGCTGACCTCATAGCTGACCCCCTCATAGCTAACCTCCTCATAGCTAACCTCCTCATAGCTAACCTCCTCATAGCTAACCCCCTCATAGCTAACCTCCTCATAGCTGACCTCCTCATAGCTGACCCCCTCATAGCTAACCCCCTCATAGCTGACCTCCTCATAGCTAACCCCCTCATAGCTGACCTCCTCATGGCTAACCCCCTCATAGCTGACCTCATAGCTGACCCCCTCATAGCTAACCCCCTCATAGCTGACCTCATAGCTGACCCCCTCATAGCTAACCCCCTCATAGCTGACCTCATAGCTGACCCCCTCATAGCTAACCTCCACATAGCTAACCTCCTCATAGCTAACCCCCTCATAGCTAACCCCCTCATAGCTAACCTCCTCATAGCTGACCTCCTCATAGCTGACCTCATAGCTAACCTCCTCATAGCTGACCTCCTCATAGCTAACCCCCTCATAGCTAACCTCCTCATAGCTGACCCCCTCATAGCTAACCTCCTCATAGCTAACCTCCTCATAGCTAACCTCCTCATAGCTGACCCCCTCATAGCTAACCCCTTCATAGCTAACCTCCTCATAGCTGACCCCCTCATAGCTAACCTCCTCATAGCTAACCTCCTCATAGCTAACCTCCTCATAGCTGACCCCCTCATAGCTAACCTCCTCATAGCTAACCTCCTCATAGCTAACCTCCTCATAGCTAACCCCCTCATAGCTAACCTCCTCATAGCTAACCTCCTCATAGCTAACCCCCTCATAGCTGACCCCCTCATAGCTAACCCCCTCATAGCTAACCCCCTCATAGCTAACCCCCTCATAGCTAACCTCCTCATAGCTAACCTCCTCATAGCTAACCCCCTCATAGCTAACCTCCTCATAGCTGACCCCCTCATAGCTAACCTCCTCATAGCTAACCCCCTCATAGCTGACCCCCTCATAGCTAACCCCCTCATAGCTGACCTCCTCATAGCTAACCCCCTCATAGCTAACCTCCTCATAGCTAACCCCCTCATAGCTAACCTCCTCATAGCTAACCCCCTCATAGCTAACCTCCTCATAGCTAACCCCCTCATAGCTGACCCCCTCATAGCTAACCCCCTCATAGCTGACCCCCTCATAGCTGACCCCCTCATAGCTGACCTCATAGCTAACCTCCTCATAGCTAACCCCCTCATAGCTAACCTCCTCATAGCTAACCTCCTCATAGCTAACCTCCTCATAGCTGACCTCATAGCTGACCCCCTCACAGCTAACCCCCTCATAGCTGACCTCATAGCTGACCCCCTCATAGCTAAACCCCTCATAGCTGACCTCATAGCTGACCCCCTCATAGCTAACCTCCTCATAGCTAACCTCCTCATAGCTAACCCCCTCATAGCTAACCCCCTCATAGCTAACCTCCTCATAGCTGACCTCCTCATAGCTGACCTCATAGCTAACCTCCTCATAGCTGACCTCCTCATAGCTAACCCCCTCATAGCTAACCTCCTCATAGCTGACCCCCTCATAGCTAACCTCCTCATAGCTAACCTCCTCATAGCTAACCTCCTCATAGCTGACCCCCTCATAGCTAACCCCCTCATAGCTAACCTCCTCATAGCTGACCCCCTCATAGCTAACCTCCTCATAGCTAACCTCCTCATAGCTAACCTCCTCATAGCTGACCCCCTCATAGCTAACCTCCTCATAGCTAACCTCCTCATAGCTAACCCCCTCATAGCTAACCTCCTCATAGCTAACCTCCTCATAGCTAACCCCCTCATAGCTGACCCCCTCATAGCTAACCCCCTCATAGCTGACCCCCTCATAGCTAACCTCCTCATAGCTAACCCCCTCATAGCTAACCTCCTCATAGCTAACCCCCTCATAGCTAACCTCCTCATAGCTGACCCCCTCATAGCTAACCTCCTCATAGCTAACCCCCTCATAGCTGACCCCCTCATAGCTAACCCCCTCATAGCTAACCTCCTCATAGCTAACCCCCTCATAGCTAACCTCCTCATAGCTAACCCCCTCATAGCTAACCTCCTCATAGCTAACCCCCTCATAGCTGACCCCCTCATAGCTAACCCCCTCATAGCTAACCCCCTCATAGCTGACCCCCTCATAGCTGACCTCATAGCTAACCTCCTCATAGCTAACCCCCTCATAGCTAACCTCCTCATAGCTAACCCCCTCATAGCTGACCTCCTCATAGCTAACCCCCTCATAGCTAACCCCCTCATAGCTGACCCCCTCATAGCTGACCTCATAGCTAACCTCCTCATAGCTAACCCCCTCATAGCTAACCTCCTCATAGCTAACCTCCTCATAGCTAACCTCCTCATAGCTGACCTCCTCATAGCTGGCCTCCTCATAGCTAACCTCCTCATAGCTAACCCCCTCATAGCTAACCTCCTCATAGCTAACCTCCTCATAGCTAACCCCCTCATAGCTGACCCCCTCATAGCTAACCCCCTCATAGCTGACCCCCTCATAGCTAACCTCCTCATAGCTAACCCCCTCATAGCTAACCTCCTCATAGCTAACCCCCTCATAGCTAACCTCCTCATAGCTGACCCCCTCATAGCTAACCTCCTCATAGCTAACCCCCTCATAGCTGACCCCCTCATAGCTAACCCCCTCATAGCTAACCTCCTCATAGCTAACCCCCTCATAGCTAACCTCCTCATAGCTAACCCCCTCATAGCTAACCTCCTCATAGCTAACCCCCTCATAGCTGACCCCCTCATAGCTAACCCCCTCATAGCTAACCCCCTCATAGCTGACCCCCTCATAGCTGACCCCCTCATAGCTAACCTCCTCATAGCTAACCCCCTCATAGCTAACCTCCTCATAGCTAACCTCCTCATAGCTGACCTCCTCATAGCTGACCTCCTCATAGCTGACCTCCTCATAGCTGACCTCATAGCTAACCTCCTCATAGCTAACCCCCTCATAGCTGACCCCCTCATAGCTAACCCCCTCATAGCTTACCCCCTCATAGCTGACCTCATAGCTAACCTCCTCATAGCTAACCTCCTCATAGCTAACCCCCTCATAGCTGACCTCATAGCTAACCCCCTCATAGCTAACCTCCTCATAGCTAACCTCCTCATAGCTGACCTCCTCATAGCTAACCCCCTCATAGCTGACCTCATAGCTGACCTCATAGCTGACCTCATAGCTGACCTCATAGCTAACCCCCTCATAGCTAACCCCCTCATAGCTGACCTCATAGCTGACCCCCTCATAGCTGACCTCATAGCTAACCCCCTCATAGCTAACCCCCTCATAGCTGACCTCATAGCTGACCCCCTCATAGCTGACCTCATAGCTGACCCCCTCATAGCTGACCTCATAGCTGACCTCATAGCTGACCTCATAGCTAACCTCCTCATAGCTAACCCCCTCATAGCTAACCCCCTCATAGCTAACCTCCTCATAGCTAACCCCCTCATAGCTGACCTCATAGCTGACCTCATAGCTGACCTCATAGCTGACCTCATAGCTGACCTCATAGCTAACCTCCTCATAGCTAACCTCCTCATAGCTAAACTCCTCATAGCTAACCTCCTCATAGCTAACCCCCTCATAGCTAACCTCCTCATAGCTGACCTCCTCATAGCTGACCTCATAGCTAACCTCCTCATAGCTAACCCCCTCATAGCTGACCCCCTCATAGCTAACCCCCTCATAGCTTACCCCCTCATAGCTGACCTCATAGCTAACCTCCTCATAGCTAACCTCCTCATAGCTAACCCCCTCATAGCTGACCTCATAGCTAACCCCCTCATAGCTAACCTCCTCATAGCTAACCTCCTCATAGCTAACCCCCTCATAGCTAACCTCATAGCCAGCAGCATACCACCCTGCATACCACTGCTGGCTTGCTTCTGAAGCTAAGCAGGGTTGGTCCTGGTCAGTCCCTGGATGGGAGACCAGGTGCTGCTGGAAGTGGTGTTGGAGGGCCAGTAGGAGGCACTCTTTCCTCTGGTCTAAACAAAGATCCCAATGCCCCAGGGCAGTGATTGGGGACACTGCTCTGTGTAGGGTGCCGTCTTTCGGATGGGACGTTAAACGGGTGTCCTGACTCTCTGAGGTCATTAAAGATCCCATGGCACTTATCGTAAGAGTAGGGGTGTTAACCCCGGTGTCCTGGCTAAATTCCCAATCTGGCCCTCAACCATCACGGTCACCTAATAATCCCCAGTTTACAATTGGCTCATTCATCCCCCTCCTCTCCCCTGTAACTATTCCCCAGGTCGTTGCTGCAAATGAGAACGTGTTCTCAGTCAACTTACCTGGTAAAATAACGGTAAAATAAAAATAAAAAAATAAATAGCTAACCCCCTCATAGCTGACCTCCTCATAGCTAACCTCCTCATAGCTAACCTCATAGCTAACCTCCTCATAGCTAACCCCCTCATAGCTAACCCCCTCATAGCTAACCTCCTCATAGCTGACCTCATAGCTAACCTCCTCATAGCTGACCTCCTCATAGCTGACCTCATAGCTAACCCCCTCATAGCTAACCTCCTCCTCCTCATAGCTGACCTCATAGCTGACCTCCTCATAGCTAAACTCCTCATAGCTAACCTCCTCATAGCTGACCTCATAGCTGACCTCCTCATAGCTAACCTCCTCATAGCTAACCCCCTCATAGCTGACCTCCTCATA
Organism: Salvelinus alpinus; assembly: GCF_045679555.1. Taxonomy (NCBI): domain Eukaryota; kingdom Metazoa; phylum Chordata; class Actinopteri; order Salmoniformes; family Salmonidae; genus Salvelinus; species Salvelinus alpinus. The sequence goes on along the minus strand of NC_092104.1, from coordinate 1,845,450 downwards.
GCTAACCCCCTCATAGCTGACCCCCTCATAGCTAACCTCCTCATAGCTGACCTCATAGCTGACCTCATAGCTAACCCCCTCATAGCTGACCCCCTCATAGCTGACCTCCTCATAGCTGACCCCCTCATAGCTGACCTCCTCATAGCTAACCCCCTCATAGCTAACCTCCTCATAGCTGACCTCATAGCTAACCCCCTCATAGCTGACCTCATAGCTAACCTCCTCATAGCTGACCCCCTCATAGCTAACCTCCTCATAGCTAACCCCCTCATAGCTGACCTCATAGCTGACCTCATAGCTGACCTCCTCATAGCTGACCCCCTCATAGCTAACCCCCTCATAGCTGACCTCCTCATAGCTGACCCCCTCATAGCTGACCTCCTCATAGCTGACCCCCTCATAGCTAACCCCCTCATAGCTAAGCTCCTCATAGCTGACCTCCTCATAGCTGACCCCCTCATAGCTGACCTCATAGCTGACCTCCTCATAGCTGACCTCCTCATAGCTAACCTCCTCATAGCTAACCTCATAGCTGACCTCATAGCTGACCCCCTCATAGCTAACCCCCTCATAGCTGACCTCATAGCTGACCTCATAGCTGACCTCCTCATAGCTAACCTCCTCATAGCTGACCTCATAGCTAACCCCCTCATAGTTGACCTCCTCATAGCTAACCTCCTCATAGCTAACCTCCTCATAGCTGACCTCATAGCTAACCTCCTCATAGCTGACCTCCTCATAGCTGACCTCATAGCTAACCTCCTCATAGCTGACCCCCTCATAGCTGACCTCCTCATAGCTAACCCCCTCATAGCTAACCTCCTCATAGCTGACCTCATAGCTAACCTCCTCATAGCTGACCTCATAGCTAACTTCCTCATAGCTAACCTCCTCATAGCTAACCCCCTCATAGCTAACCCCCTCATAGCTAACCTCCTCATAGCTGACCTCATAGCTAACCTCCTCATAGCTGACCTCCTCATAGCTGACCTCATAGCTAACCCCCTCATAGCTAACCCCCTCATAGCTAACCTCCTCATAGCTGACCTCATAGCTGACCTCCTCATAGCTAACCTCCTCATAGCTAACCTCCTCATAGCTGACCTCATAGCTGACCTCCTCATAGCTAACCTCCTCATAGCTAACCCCCTCATAGCTGACCTCCTCATAGCTAACCCCCTCATAGCTGACCCCCTCATAGCTAACCTCCTCATAGCTGACCTCATAGCTGACCTCATAGCTGACCTCATAGCTGACCTCATAGCTAACCCCCTCATAGCTAACCCCCTCATAGCTGACCCCCTCATAGCTGACCTCCTCATAGCTGACCCCCTCATAGCTGACCTCCTCATAGCTAACCCCCTCATAGCTAACCTCCTCATAGCTGACCTCATAGCTAACCCCCTCATAGCTGACCTCATAGCTGACCTCATAGCTAACCTCCTCATAGCTGACCCCCTCATAGCTAACCTCCTCATAGCTAACCCCCTCATAGCTAACCCCCTCATAGCTAACCCCATCATAGCTGACCTCATAGCTGACCTCATAGCTGACCTCATAGCTGACCTCCTCATAGCTGACCCCCTCATAGCTAACCCCCTCATAGCTGACCTCCTCATAGCTGACCCCCTCATAGCTGACCCCCTCATAGCTGACCTCATAGCTGACCTCCTCATAGCTGACCCCCTCATAGCTGACCTCATAGCTGACCTCCTCATAGCTGACCTCCTCATAGCTGACCTCCTCATAGCTAACCTCCTCATAGCTAACCTCATAGCTGACCTCATAGCTGACCCCCTCATAGCTAACCCCCTCATAGCTGACCTCATAGCTGACCTCATAGCTGACCTCCTCATAGCTAATCTCCTCATAGCTGACCTCATAGCTAACCCCCTCATAGCTGACCTCCTCATAGCTGACCTCATAGCTAACCCCCTCATAGCTGAACTCCTCATAGCTGACCTCATAGCTAACCTCATCATAGCTAACCTCCTCATAGCTGACCTCATAGCTAACCTCCTCATAGCTGACCTCATAGCTGACCTCATAGCTAACCTCCTCATAGCTAACCTCCTCATAGCTGACCTCCTCATAGCTAACCCCCTCATAGCTAACCCCCTCATAGCTAACCTCCTCATAGCTGACCTCATAGCTGACCTCATAGCTAACCTCCTCATAGCTAACCTCCTCATAGCTGACCTCCTCATAGCTAACCCCCTCATAGCTAACCCCCTCATAGCTAACCTCCTCATAGCTGACCTCATAGCTGACCTCATAGCTAACCTCCTCATAGCTAACCCCCTCATAGCTAACCCCCTCATAGCTGACCCCCTCATAGCTGACCTCCTCATAGCTGACCCCCTCATAGCTGACCTCCTCATAGCTAACCCCCTCATAGCTAACCTCCTCATAGCTGACCTCATAGCTAACCCCCTCATAGCTGACCTCATAGCTGACCTCATAGCTAACCTCCTCATAGCTGATCCCCTCATAGCTAACCTCCTCATAGCTAACCCCCTCATAGCTAACCCCCTCATAGCTGACCTCATAGCTGACCTCATAGCTGACCTCATAGCTGACCTCATAGCTGACCTCCTCATAGCTGACCTCCTCATAGCTGACCCCCTCATAGCTAACCCCCTCATAGCTGACCTCCTCATAGCTGACCCCCTCATAGCTGACCTCATAGCTGACCTCATAGCTGACCTCCTCATAGCTGACCTCCTCATAGCTGACCCCCTCATAGCTGACCCCCTCATAGCTGACCCCCTCATAGCTGACCTCATAGCTGACCTCCTCATAGCTAACCTCCTCATAGCTGACCCCCTCATAGCTAACCTCCTCATAGCTAACCTCCTCATAGCTGACCTCCTCATAGCTGACCCCCTCATAGCTGACCTCATCATAGCTGACCTCCTCATAGCTGACCCCCTCATAGCTAACCCCCTCATAGCTAACCTCCTCATAGCTGACCTCCTCATAGCTGACCCCCTCATAGCTGACCTCCTCATAGCTGACCCCCTCATAGCTAACCCCCTCATAGCTAACCTCCTCATAGCTGACCTCCTCATAGCTGACCCCCTCATAGCTAACCTCCTCATAGCTGACCTCCTCATAGCTGACCCCCTCATAGCTGACCTCATAGCTGACCTCGTAGCTGACCTCCTCATAGCTGACCTCCTCATAGCTAACCCCCTCATAGCTAACCCCCTCATAGCTGACCTCCTCATAGCTGACCCCCTCATAGCTGACCTCATAGCTGACCTCATAGCTGACCTCATAGCTAACCTCCTCATAGCTGACCTCCTCATAGCTGACCTCATAGCTAACCCCCTCATAGCTAACCTCCTCATAGCTAACCCCCTCATAGCTAACCCCCTCATAGCTGACCCCCTCATAGCTAACCCCCTCATAGCTAACCCCCTCATAGCTGACCTCATAGCTGACCTCCTCATAGCTGACCTCCTCATAGCTGACCTCATAGCTGACCCCCTCATAGCTGACCTCCTCATAGCTGACCTCCTCATAGCTGACCTCCTCATAGCTGACCTCATAGCTAACCTCCTCATAGCTGACCTCCTCATAGCTGACCTCATAGCTAACCTCCTCATAGCTAACCTCCTCATAGCTAACCTCCTCATAGCTAACCTCCTCATAGCTAACCTCCTCATAGCTAACCTCCTCATAGCTGACCTCATAGCTAACCTCCTCATAGCTAACCTCCTCATAGCTGACCTCATAGCTAACCTCCTCATAGCTGACCTCCTCATAGCTGACCTCATAGCTGACCTCATAGCTGACCCCCTCATAGCTGACCTCCTCATAGCTAACCCCCTCATAGCTAACCTCCTCATAGCTGACCTCATAGCTAACCCCCTCATAGCTGACCTCATAGCTGACCTCATAGCTAACCTCCTCATAGCTGATCCCCTCATAGCTAACCTCCTCATAGCTAACCCCCTCATAGCTAACCCCCTCATAGCTAACCCCCTCATAGCTGACCTCATAGCTGACCTCATAGCTGACCTCATAGCTGACCTCATAGCTGACCTCATAGCTGACCTCCTCATAGCTGACCTCCTCATAGCTGACCCCCTCATAGCTAACCCCCTCATAGCTGACCTCCTCATAGCTGACCTCATAGCTGACCTCGTAGCTGACCTCCTCATAGCTGACCTCCTCATAGCTAACCCCCTCATAGCTAACCCCCTCATAGCTGACCTCCTCATAGCTGACCCCCTCATAGCTGACCTCATAGCTGACCTCATAGCTGACCTCCTCATAGCTAACCTCCTCATAGCTGACCTCCTCATAGCTGACCTCATAGCTAACCCCCTCATAGCTAACCTCCTCATAGCTAACCCCCTCATAGCTAACCCCCTCATAGCTGACCCCCTCATAGCTAACCCCCTCATAGCTAACCCCCTCATAGCTGACCTCATAGCTAACCCCCTCATAGCTAACCTCCTCATAGCTAACCCCCTCATAGCTGACCTCCTCATAGCTGACCTCCTCATAGCTAACCTCCTCATAGCTAACCCCCTCATAGCTAACCCCCTCATAGCTGACCCCCTCATAGCTGACCTCATAGCTAACCCCCTCATAGCTAACCCCCTCATAGCTAACCCCCTCATAGCTGACCCCCTCATAGCTGACCTCCTCATAGCTAACCTCCTCATAGCTGACCTCATAGCTGACCCCCTCATAGCTGACCCCCTCATAGCTAACCCCCTCATAGCTGACCTCATAGCTGACCTCCTCATAGCTGACCTCATAGCTAACCTCCTCATAGCTAACCCCCTCATAGCTGATCTCCTCATAGCTAACCCCCTCATAGCTGACCTCATAGCTAACCTCCTCATAGCTGACCTCATAGCTAACCTCCTCATAGCTGACCTCATATCTGACCTCATAGCTAACCTCCTCATAGCTGACCTCCTCATAGCTAACCTCCTCATAGCTGACCTCCTCATAGCTGACCCCCTCATAGCTAACCCCCTCATAGCTAACCTCCTCATAGCTGACCTCCTCATAGCTGACCCCCTCATAGCTGACCTCCTCATAGCTGACCCCCTCATAGCTAACCCCCTCATAGCTAACCTCCTCATAGCTGACCTCCTCATAGCTGACCCCCTCATAGCTAACCTCCTCATAGCTGACCTCCTCATAGCTGACCCCCTCATAGCTGACCTCATAGCTGACCTCGTAGCTGACCTCCTCATAGCTGACCTCCTCATAGCTAACCCCCTCATAGCTAACCCCCTCATAGCTGACCTCCTCATAGCTGACCCCCTCATAGCTGACCTCATAGCTGACCTCATAGCTGACCTCCTCATAGCTAACCTCCTCATAGCTGACCTCCTCATAGCTGACCTCATAGCTAACCCCCTCATAGCTAACCTCCTCATAGCTAACCCCCTCATAGCTAACCCCCTCATAGCTGACCCCCTCATAGCTAACCCCCTCATAGCTAACCCCCTCATAGCTGACCTCATAGCTAACCCCCTCATAGCTAACCTCCTCATAGCTAACCCCCTCATAGCTGACCTCCTCATAGCTGACCTCCTCATAGCTAACCTCCTCATAGCTGACCCCCTCATAGCTGACCTCATAGCTAACCCCCTCATAGCTAACCCCCTCATAGCTAACCCCCTCATAGCTGACCCCCTCATAGCTGACCTCCTCATAGCTAACCTCCTCATAGCTGACCTCATAGCTGACCCCCTCATAGCTGACCCCCTCATAGCTAACCCCCTCATAGCTAACCCCCTCATAGCTGACCTCATAGCTGACCTCATAGCTGACCTCCTCATAGCTGACCTCATAGCTAACCTCCTCATAGCTAACCCCCTCATAGCTGATCTCCTCATAGCTAACCCCTCTCATAGCTGACCTCATAGCTAACCTCCTCATAGCTGACCTCATAGCTAACCTCCTCATAGCTGACCTCATATCTGACCTCATAGCTAACCTCCTCATAGCTGACCTCCTCATAGCTAACCTCCTCATAGCTGACCTCATAGCTAACCTCCTCATAGCTAACCTCCTAATAGCTGACCTCATAGCTAACCCCCTCATAGCTGACCTCCTCATAGCTGACCTCATAGCTAACCTCCTCATAGCTGACCTCCTCATAGCTGACCTCATAGCTAACCCCCTCATAGCTAACCTCCTCATAGCTGACCTCCTCATAGCTGACCTCATAGCTAACCCCCCCATAGCTGACCTCATAGCTGACCTCCTCATAGCTGACCTCCCCATAGCTGACCTCATAGCTGACCTCCTCATAGCTGACCTCCTCATAGCTGACCTCATAGCTGACCCCCTCATAGCTGACCTCCTCATAGCTGACCTCCTCATAGCTGACCTCCTCATAGCTGACCTCATAGCTAACCTCCTCATAGCTAACCTCCTCATAGCTGACCTCCTCATAGCTAACCTCCTCATAGCTAACCTCCTCATAGCTGACCTCATAGCTAACCTCCTCATAGCTAACCTCCTCATAGCTGACCTCCTCATAGCTGACCTCATAGCTAACCTCCTCATAGCTGACCTCCTCATAGCTAACCCCCTCATAGCTAACCCCCTCATAGCTGACCTCCTCATAGCTGACCCCCTCATAGCTGACCTCATAGCTGACCTCATAGCTGACCTCCTCATAGCTAACCTCCTCATAGCTGACCTCCTCATAGCTGACCTCATAGCTAACCCCCTCATAGCTAACCTCCTCATCGCTAACCCCCTCATAGCTAACCCCCTCATAGCTAACCCCCTCATAGCTGACCCCCTCATAGCTGACCTCCTCATAGCTAACCTCCTCATAGCTAACCCCCTCATAGCTAACCCCCTCATAGCTGACCTCCTCATAGCTGACCCCCTCATAGCTGACCTCATAGCTGACCTCATAGCTGACCTCCTCATAGCTAACCTCCTCATAGCTGACCTCCTCATAGCTGACCTCATAGCTAACCTCCTCATAGCTGACCTCCTCATAGCTGACCTCATCATCATAGCTAACCTCCTCATCGCTAACCCCCTCATAGCTAACCCCCTCATAGCTAACCCCCTCATAGCTGACCCCCTCATAGCTGACCTCCTCATAGCTAACCTCCTCATAGCTAACCCCCTCATAGCTAACCCCCTCATAGCTGACCTCCTCATAGCTGACCCCCTCATAGCTGACCTCATAGCTGACCTCATAGCTGACCTCCTCATAGCTAACCTCCTCATAGCTGACCTCCTCATAGCTGACCTCATAGCTAACCCCCTCATAGCTAACCTCCTCATCGCTAACCCCCTCATAGCTAACCCCCTCATAGCTAACCCCCTCATAGCTGACCCCCTCATAGCTGACCTCCTCATAGCTAACCTCCTCATAGCTGACCTCATAGCTGACCCCCTCATAGCTGACCCCCTCATAGCTAACCCCCTCATAGCTAACCCCCTCATAGCTGACCTCATAGCTGACCTCCTCATAGCTGACCTCATAGCTAACCTCCTCATAGCTAACCCCCTCATAGCTGATCTCCTCATAGCTAACCCCCTCATAGCTGACCTCATAGCTAACCTCCTCATAGCTGACCTCATAGCTAACCTCCTCATAGCTGACCTCATATCTGACCTCATAGCTAACCTCCTCATAGCTGACCTCCTCATAGCTAACCTCCTCATAGCTGACCTCATAGCTAACCTCCTCATAGCTAACCTCCTAATAGCTGACCTCATAGCTAACCCCCTCATAGCTGACCTCCTCATAGCTGACCTCATAGCTAACCTCCTCATAGCTGACCTCCTCATAGCTGACCTCATAGCTGACCCCCTCATAGCTGACCTCCTCATAGCTAACCTCCTCATAGCTAACCTCCTCATAGCTGACCTCATAGCTGACCTCCTCATAGCTGACCTCATAGCTGACCTCATAGCTAACCTCCTCATAGCTGACCTCATAGCTAACCTCCTCATAGCTGACCTCCTCATAGCTGACCTCCTCTGATCATAGCTAACCCCCTCATAGCTGACCTCATAGCTAACCCCCTCATAGCTAACCTCCTCATAGCTGACCTCCTCATAGCTAACCTCCTCATAGCTGACCTCATAGCTAACCTCCTCATAGCTGACCTCCTCATAGCTGACCTCCTCATAGCTGACCTCCTCATAGCTAACCCCCTCATAGCTAACCCCCTCATAGCTGACCTCCTCATAGCTAACCCCTCATAGCTGACCTCATAGCTAACCTCCTCATAGCTAACCCCCTCATAGCTGATCTCCTCATAGCTAACCCCCTCATAGCTGACCTCATAGCTAACCTCCTCATAGCTGACCTCATAGCTAACCTCCTCATAGCTGACCTCATATCTGACCTCATAGCTAACCTCCTCATAGCTGACCTCCTCATAGCTAACCTCCTCATAGCTGACCTCATAGCTAACCTCCTCATAGCTAACCTCCTAATAGCTGACCTCATAGCTAACCCCCTCATAGCTGACCTCCTCATAGCTGACCTCATAGCTAACCTCCTCATAGCTGACCTCCTCATAGCTGACCTCATAGCTAACCTCCTCATAGCTGACCTCCTCATAGCTGACCTCCTCATAGCTGACCTCATAGCTAACCTCCTCATAGCTGACCTCATAGCTAACCCCCTCATAGCTAACCTCCTCATAGCTGACCTCCTCATAGCTAACCTCCTCATAGCTGACCTCATAGCTAACCTCCTCATAGCTGACCTCCTCATAGCTGACCTCCTCATAGCTGACCCCCTCATAGCTGACCCCCTCATAGCTAACCTCCTCATAGCTAACCCCCTCATAGCTAACCCCCTCATAGCTAAACTCCTCATAGCTGACCTCCTCATAGCTGACCTCATAGCTAACCCCCCCATAGCTGACCTCATAGCTGACCTCCTCATAGCTGACCTCCTCATAGCTGACCTCATAGCTGACCTCATAGCTAACCCCCTCATAGCTGAACTCCTCATAGCTAACCCCCTCATAGCTAAACTCATAGCTAACCTCCTCATAGCTAACCCCCTCATAGCTAACCCCCTCATAGCTAACCTCCTCATAGCTGACCTCATAGCTAACCTCCTCATAGCTGACCTCCTCATAGCTGACCTCATAGCTAACCCCCTCATAGCTAACCTCCTCATAGCTGACCTCATAGCTGACCTCCTCATAGCTAACCTCCTCATAGCTGACCTCATAGCTGACCTCCTCATAGCTAACCTCCTCATAGCTAACCCCCTCATAGCTGACCTCCTCATAGCTAACCCCCTCATAGCTGACCCCCTCATAGCTAACCTCCTCATAGCTGACCTCATAGCTGACCTCATAGCTGACCTCATAGCTGACCTCATAGCTAACCCCCTCAGAGCTAACCCCCTCATAGCTGACCCCCTCATAGCTGACCTCCTCATAGCTGACCCCCTCATAGCTGACCTCCTCATAGCTAACCCCCTCATAGCTAACCTCCTCATAGCTGATCTCATAGCTAACCCCCTCATAGCTGACCTCATAGCTGACCTCATAGCTGACCTCCTCATAGCTGACCTCATAGCTAACCCCCCCATAGCTGACCTCATAGCTGACCTCCTCATAGCTGACCTCCTCATAGCTGACCTCATAGCTGACCCACACATAGCTGACCTCCTCATAGCTGACCTCATAGCTAACCTCCTCATAGCTAACCTCCTCATAGCTGACCTCATAGCTAACCTCCTCATAGCTGACCTCCTCATAGCTGACCTCATAGCTAACCTCATAGCTGACCTCATAGCTGACCCCCTCATAGCTAACCCCCTCATAGCTGACCTCATAGCTGACCTCCTCATAGCTAATCTCCTCATAGCTGACCTCCTCATAGCTGACCTCATAGCTAACCTCATAGCTGACCTCATAGCTGACCCCCTCATAGCTAACCCCCTCATAGCTGACCTCATAGCTGACCTCCTCATAGCTAATCTCCTCATAGCTGACCTCATAGCTAACCCACACATAGCTGACCTCCTCATAGCTGACCTCATAGCTAACCCCCTCATAGTTGACCTCCTCATAGCTGACCTCATAGCTAACCTCCTCATAGCTGACCTCCTCATAGCTGACCTCATAGCTAACCTCCTCATAGCTGACCCCCTCATAGCTGACCTCCTCATAGCTAACCCCCTCATAGCTAACCTCCTCATAGCTGACCTCATAGCTAACCTCCTCATAGCTGACCTCCTCATAGCTAACCCCCTCATAGCTAACCTCCTCATAGCTGACCTCATAGCTAACCTCCTCATAGCTGACCTCCTCATAGCTGACCCCCTCATAGCTAAGCTCCTCATAGCTGACCCCATCATAGCTGACCCCCTCATAGCTGACCCCATCATAGCTGACCTCCTCATAGCTGACCTCATAGCTGACCTCATAGCTGACCTCCTCATAGCTGACCTCCTCATAGCTGACCCCCTCATAGCTAAGCTCCTCATAGCTGACCTCCTCATAGCTGACCCCCTCATAGCTAACCTCCTCATAGCTGACCTCATAGCTAACCCCCTCATAGCTGACCTCCTCATAGCTGACCTCATAGCTTACCCCCTCATAGCTGACCTCCTCATAGCTGACCTCATAGCTAACCTCCTCATAGCTAACCTCCTCATAGCTGACCTCATAGCTAACCCCCTCATAGCTGACCCCCTCATAGCTGACCTCCTCATAGCTGACCCCCTCATAGCTGACCTCCTCATAGCTAACCCCCTCATAGCTAACCTCCTCATAGCTGACCTCATAGCTAACCCCCTCATAGCTGACCTCATAGCTGACCTCATAGCTAACCTCCTCATAGCTGACCCCCTCATAGCTAACCTCCTCATAGCTAACCCCCTCATAGCTAACCCCCTCATAGCTAACCCCCTCATAGCTGACCTCATAGCTAACCCCCTCATAGCTAACCCCCTCATAGCTGACCTCCTCATAGCTGACCCCCTCATAGCTGACCTCATAGCTGACCTCATAGCTGACCTCCTCATAGCTAACCTCCTCATAGCTGACCTCCTCATAGCTGACCTCATAGCTAACCCCCTCATAGCTAACCTCCTCATAGCTAACCCCCTCATAGCTAACCCCCTCATAGTTGACCTCCTCATAGCTAACCTCCTCATAGCTAACCTCCTCATAGCTGACCTCATAGCTAACCTCCTCATAGCTGACCTCCTCATAGCTGACCTCATAGCTAACCCCCTCATAGCTGACCTCCTCATAGCTGACCTCCTCATAGCTAACCTCCTCATAGCTAACCCCCTCATAGCTAACCCCCTCATAGCTGACCCCCTCATAGCTGACCTCATAGCTAACCCCCTCATAGCTAACCCCCTCATAGCTAACCCCCTCATAGTTGACCTCCTCATAGCTAACCTCCTCATAGCTGACCTCCTCATAGCTGACCTCATAGCTAACCTCCTCATAGCTGACCCCCTCATAGCTGACCTCCTCATAGCTAACCCCCTCATAGCTAACCTCCTCATAGCTGACCTCATAGCTAACCTCCTCATAGCTGACCTCCTCATAGCTAACCCCCTCATAGCTAACCTCCTCATAGCTGACCTCATAGCTAACCTCCTCATAGCTGACCTCCTCATAGCTGACCCCCTCATAGCTAAGCTCCTCATAGCTGACCCCATCATAGCTGACCCCCTCATAGCTGACCCCATCATAGCTGACCTCCTCATAGCTGACCTCATAGCTGACCTCATAGCTGACCTCCTCATAGCTGACCTCCTCATAGCTGACCCCCTCATAGCTAAGCTCCTCATAGCTGACCTCCTCATAGCTGACCCCCTCATAGCTAACCTCCTCATAGCTGACCTCATAGCTAACCCCCTCATAGCTGACCTCCTCATAGCTGACCTCATAGCTAACCCCCTCATAGCTGACCTCCTCATAGCTGACCTCATAGCTAACCTCCTCATAGCTAACCTCCTCATAGCTGACCTCATAGCTAACCTCCTCATAGCTGACCTCATAGCTGACCTCATAGCTAACCTCCTCATAGCTAACCTCCTCATAGCTGACCTCATAGCTAACCCCCTCATAGCTAACCCCCTCATAGCTATCCTCCTCATAGCTGACCTCATAGCTGACCTCATAGCTAACCTCCTCATAGCTAATCTCCTCATAGCTGACCTCCTCATAGCTAACCCCCTCATAGCTAACCCCCTCATAGCTGACCCCCTCATAGCTGACCTCCTCATAGCTGACCCCCTCATAGCTGACCTCCTCATAGCTAACCCCCTCATAGCTAACCTCCTCATAGCTGACCTCATAGCTAACCCCCTCATAGCTGACCTCATAGCTGACCTCATAGCTAACCTCCTCATAGCTGACCCCCTCATAGCTAACCTCCTCATAGCTAACCCCCTCATAGCTAACCCCCTCATAGCTAACCCCCTCATAGCTGACCTCATAGCTAACCCCCTCATAGCTAACCCCCTCATAGCTGACCTCCTCATAGCTGACCCCCTCATAGCTGACCTCATAGCTGACCTCATAGCTGACCTCCTCATAGCTAACCTCCTCATAGCTGACCTCCTCATAGCTGACCTCATAGCTAACCTCCTCATAGCTGACCTCCTCATAGCTGACCTCATAGCTAACCCCCTCATAGCTGACCTCCTCATAGCTGACCTCCTCATAGCTAACCTCCTCATAGCTAACCCCCTCATAGCTAACCCCCTCATAGCTAACCCCCTCATAGTTGACCTCCTCATAGCTAACCTCCTCATAGCTAACCTCCTCATAGCTGACCTCATAGCTAACCTCCTCATAGCTGACCTCCTCATAGCTGACCTCATAGCTAACCCCCTCATAGCTGACCTCCTCATAGCTGACCTCCTCATAGCTAACCTCCTCATAGCTAACCCCCTCATAGCTAACCCCCTCATAGCTGACCCCCTCATAGCTGACCTCATAGCTAACCCCCTCATAGCTAACCCCCTCATAGCTAACCCCCTCATAGCTGACCCCCTCATAGCTGACCTCCTCATAGCTGACCTCATAGCTGACCCCCTCATAGCTAACCTCCTCATAGCTGACCTCATAGCTAACCTCCTCATAGCTGACCTCATAGCTAACCTCCTCATAGCTGACCTCCTCATAGCTAACCTCCTCATAGCTGACCTCATAGCTAACCTCCTCATAGCTAACCTCCTAATAGCTGACCTCATAGCTAACCCCCTCATAGCTGACCTCATAGCTGACCTCATAGCTGACCTCATAGCTGACCTCATAGCTGACCTCATAGCTGACCTCATAGCTGACCTCATAGCTGACCTCCTCATAGCTGACCTCATACTGACCCCCTCATAGCTGACCTCCTCATAGCTGACCTCATAGCTAACCTCCTCATAGCTAACCCCCTCATAGCTGACCTCCTCATAGCTGACCTCATAGCTAACCTCCTCATAGCTGACCTCCTCATAGCTGACCTCATAGCTAACCTCCTCATAGCTAACCTCCTCATAGCTAACCTCCTCATAGCTGACCTCATAGCTAACCTCCTCATAGCTAACCTCCTCATAGCTGACCTCATAGCTAACCTCCTCATAGCTAACCCCCTCATAGCTGACCTCCTCATAGCTAACCCCCTCATAGCTAACCTCATAGCTAACCCCCTCATAGCTGAACTCCTCATAGCTAACCTCATAGCTAACCTCATAGCTAACCTCCTCATAGCTAACCCCCTCATAGCTAACCCCCTCATAGCTAACCTCCTCATAGCTGACCTCATAGCTAACCCCCTCATAGCTAACCTCCTCATAGCTGACCTCATAGCTGACCTCCTCATAGCTAACCTCCTCATAGCTAACCTCCTCATAGCTGACCTCATAGCTGACCTCCTCATAGCTAACCTCCTCATAGCTAACCCCCTCATAGCTGACCTCCTCATAGCTAACCCCCTCATAGCTGACCCCCTCATAGCTAACCTCCTCATAGCTGACCTCATAGCTGACCTCATAGCTGACCTCATAGCTAACCCCCTCAGAGCTAACCCCCTCATAGCTGACCCCCTCATAGCTGACCTCCTCATAGCTGACCCCCTCATAGCTGACCTCCTCATAGCTAACCCCCTCATAGCTAACCTCCTCATAGCTGACCTCATAGCTAACCCCCTCATAGCTGACCTCATAGCTAACCTCCTCATAGCTGACCCCCTCATAGCTAACCTCCTCATAGCTAACCCCCTCATAGCTAACCCCCTCATAGCTGACCTCATAGCTGACCTCATAGCTGACCTCATAGCTGACCTCCTCATAGCTGACCCCCTCATAGCTAACCCCCTCATAGCTGACCTCCTCATAGCTGACCCCCTCATAGCTGACCCCCTCATAGCTGACCTCATAGCTGACCTCATAGCTGACCTCCTCATAGCTGACCTCCTCATAGCTGACCCCCTCATAGCTAACCCCCTCATAGCTAAGCTCCTCATAGCTGACCTCCTCATAGCTGACCTCATAGCTGACCTCCTCATAGCTAACCTCCTCATAGCTGACCTCATAGCTAACCTCCTCATAGCTGACCTCATAGCTAACCTCCTCATAGCTGACCCCCTCATAGCTAACCTCCTCATAGCTAACCCCCTCATAGCTAACCCCCTCATAGCTAACCCCCTCATAGCTGACCTCATAGCTGACCTCATAGCTGACCTCATAGCTGACCTCCTCATAGCTGACCCCCTCATAGCTAACCCCCTCATAGCTGACCTCCTCATAGCTGACCCCCTCATAGCTGACCCCCTCATAGCTGACCTCATAGCTGACCTCATAGCTGACCTCCTCATAGCTGACCTCCTCATAGCTGACCCCCTCATAGCTGACCTCATAGCTGAACTCCTCATAGCTGACCTCCTCATAGCTGACCTCCTCATAGCTAACCTCCTCATAGCTAACCTCATAGCTGACCTCATAGCTGACCCCCTCATAGCTAACCCCCTCATAGCTGACCTCATAGCTGACCTCATAGCTGACCTCCTCATAGCTAACCTCCTCATAGCTAACCTCCTCATAGCTGACCTCATAGCTAACCCCCTCATAGCTAACCTCCTCATAGCTGACCTCATAGCTGACCTCCTCATAGCTAACCTCCTCATAGCTAACCTCCTCATAGCTGACCTCATAGCTGACCTCCTCATAGCTAACCTCCTCATAGCTAACCCCCTCATAGCTGACCTCCTCATAGCTAACCCCCTCATAGCTGACCCCCTCATAGCTAACCTCCTCATAGCTGACCTCATAGCTGACCTCATAGCTGACCTCATAGCTAACCCCCTCAGAGCTAACCCCCTCATAGCTGACCCCCTCATAGCTGACCTCCTCATAGCTGACCCCCTCATAGCTGACCTCCTCATAGCTAACCCCCTCATAGCTAACCTCCTCATAGCTGACCTCATAGCTAACCCCCTCATAGCTGACCTCATAGCTAACCTCCTCATAGCTGACCCCCTCATAGCTAACCTCCTCATAGCTAACCCCCTCATAGCTAACCCCCTCATAGCTGACCTCATAGCTGACCTCATAGCTGACCTCATAGCTGACCTCCTCATAGCTGACCCCCTCATAGCTAACCCCCTCATAGCTGACCTCCTCATAGCTGACCCCCTCATAGCTGACCCCCTCATAGCTGACCTCATAGCTGACCTCATAGCTGACCTCCTCATAGCTGACCTCCTCATAGCTGACCCCCTCATAGCTAACCCCCTCATAGCTAAGCTCCTCATAGCTGACCTCCTCATAGCTGACCCCCTCATAGCTGACCTCATAGCTGAACTCCTCATAGCTGACCTCCTCATAGCTGACCTCCTCATAGCTAACCTCCTCATAGCTAACCTCATAGCTGACCTCATAGCTGACCCCCTCATAGCTAACCCCCTCATAGCTGACCTCATAGCTGACCTCATAGCTGACCTCCTCATAGCTAACCTCCTCATAGCTGACCTCATAGCTAACCCACACATAGCTGACCTCCTCATAGCTGACCTCATAGCTAACCCCCTCATAGTTGACCTCCTCATAGCTGACCTCATAGCTAACCTCCTCATAGCTAACCTCCTCATAGCTGACCTCATAGCTAACCTCCTCATAGCTGACCTCCTCATAGCTGACCTCATAGCTGACCTCCTCATAGCTAACCTCCTCATAGCTGACCTCCTCATAGCTGACCTCATAGCTAACCCCCTCATAGCTAACCTCCTCATCGCTAACCCCCTCATAGCTAACCCCCTCATAGCTAACCCCCTCATAGCTGACCCCCTCATAGCTGACCTCCTCATAGCTAACCTCCTCATAGCTGACCTCATAGCTGACCCCCTCATAGCTGACCCCCTCATAGCTAACCCCCTCATAGCTAACCCCCTCATAGCTGACCTCATAGCTGACCTCCTCATAGCTGACCTCATAGCTAACCTCCTCATAGCTAACCCCCTCATAGCTGATCTCCTCATAGCTAACCCCCTCATAGCTGACCTCATAGCTAACCTCCTCATAGCTGACCTCATAGCTAACCTCCTCATAGCTGACCTCATATCTGACCTCATAGCTAACCTCCTCATAGCTGACCTCCTCATAGCTAACCTCCTCATAGCTGACCTCATAGCTAACCTCCTCATAGCTAACCTCCTAATAGCTGACCTCATAGCTAACCCCCTCATAGCTGACCTCCTCATAGCTGACCTCATAGCTAACCTCCTCATAGCTGACCTCCTCATAGCTGACCTCATAGCTGACCCCCTCATAGCTGACCTCCTCATAGCTAACCTCCTCATAGCTAACCTCATAGCTGACCTCATAGCTGACCCCCTCATAGCTAACCCCCTCATAGCTGACCTCATAGCTGACCTCATAGCTGACCTCCTCATAGCTAACCTCCTCATAGCTGACCTCATAGCTAACCCACACATAGCTGACCTCCTCATAGCTGACCTCATAGCTAACCCCCTCATAGTTGACCTCCTCATAGCTGACCTCATAGCTAACCTCCTCATAGCTAACCTCCTCATAGCTGACCTCATAGCTAACCTCCTCATAGCTGACCTCCTCATAGCTGACCTCATAGCTGACCTCCTCATAGCTAACCTCCTCATAGCTGACCTCCTCATAGCTGACCTCATAGCTAACCCCCTCATAGCTAACCTCCTCATCGCTAACCCCCTCATAGCTAACCCCCTCATAGCTAACCCCCTCATAGCTGACCCCCTCATAGCTGACCTCCTCATAGCTAACCTCCTCATAGCTGACCTCATAGCTGACCCCCTCATAGCTGACCCCCTCATAGCTAACCCCCTCATAGCTAACCCCCTCATAGCTGACCTCATAGCTGACCTCCTCATAGCTGACCTCATAGCTAACCTCCTCATAGCTAACCCCCTCATAGCTGATCTCCTCATAGCTAACCCCCTCATAGCTGACCTCATAGCTAACCTCCTCATAGCTGACCTCATAGCTAACCTCCTCATAGCTGACCTCATATCTGACCTCATAGCTAACCTCCTCATAGCTGACCTCCTCATAGCTAACCTCCTCATAGCTGACCTCATAGCTAACCTCCTCATAGCTAACCTCCTAATAGCTGACCTCATAGCTAACCCCCTCATAGCTGACCTCCTCATAGCTGACCTCATAGCTAACCTCCTCATAGCTGACCTCCTCATAGCTGACCTCATAGCTGACCCCCTCATAGCTGACCTCCTCATAGCTAACCTCCTCATAGCTAACCTCCTCATAGCTGACCTCATAGCTGACCTCCTCATAGCTGACCTCATAGCTGACCTCATAGCTAACCTCCTCATAGCTGACCTCATAGCTAACCTCCTCATAGCTGACCTCCTCATAGCTGACCTCCTCATAGCTGACCTCATAGCTAACCTCCTCATAGCTGACCTCATAGCTAACCCCCTCATAGCTAACCTCCTCATAGCTGACCTCCTCATAGCTAACCTCCTCATAGCTGACCTCATAGCTAACCTCCTCATAGCTGACCTCCTCATAGCTGACCTCCTCATAGCTGACCTCCTCATAGCTAACCCCCTCATAGCTAACCCCCTCATAGCTGACCTCCTCATAGCTGACCCCCTCATAGCTGACCTCATAGCTGACCTCATAGCTGACCTCCTCATAGCTAACCTCCTCATAGCTGACCTCCTCATAGCTGACCTCATAGCTAACCCCCTCATAGCTAACCTCCTCATCGCTAACCCCCTCATAGCTAACCCCCTCATAGCTAACCCCCTCATAGCTGACCCCCTCATAGCTGACCTCCTCATAGCTAACCTCCTCATAGCTAACCCCTCATAGCTGACCTCATAGCTAACCTCCTCATAGCTAACCCCCTCATAGCTGATCTCCTCATAGCTAACCCCCTCATAGCTGACCTCATAGCTAACCTCCTCATAGCTGACCTCATAGCTAACCTCCTCATAGCTGACCTCATATCTGACCTCATAGCTAACCTCCTCATAGCTGACCTCCTCATAGCTAACCTCCTCATAGCTGACCTCATAGCTAACCTCCTCATAGCTAACCTCCTAATAGCTGACCTCATAGCTAACCCCCTCATAGCTGACCTCCTCATAGCTGACCTCATAGCTAACCTCCTCATAGCTGACCTCCTCATAGCTGACCTCATAGCTGACCCCCTCATAGCTGACCTCCTCATAGCTAACCTCCTCATAGCTAACCTCCTCATAGCTGACCTCATAGCTGACCTCATAGCTGACCCCCTCATAGCTGACCTCCTCATAGCTGAACTCATAGCTAACCTCCTCATAGCTAACCCCCTCATAGCTGACCTCCTCATAGCTAACCCCCTCATAGCTAACCTCATAGCTAACCCCCTCATAGCTGAACTCCTCATAGCTAACCCCCTCATAGCTAAACTCATAGCTAACCTCCTCATAGCTAACCCCCTCATAGCTAACCCCCTCATAGCTAACCTCCTCATAGCTGACCTCATAGCTAACCTCCTCATAGCTGACCTCCTCATAGCTGACCTCATAGCTAACCCCCTCATAGCTAACCTCCTCATAGCTGACCTCATAGCTGACCTCCTCATAGCTAACCTCCTCATAGCTGACCTCATAGCTGACCTCCTCATAGCTAACCTCCTCATAGCTAACCCCCTCATAGCTGACCTCCTCATAGCTAACCCCCTCATAGCTGACCCCCTCATAGCTAACCTCCTCATAGCTGACCTCATAGCTGACCTCATAGCTGACCTCATAGCTGACCTCATAGCTAACCCCCTCAGAGCTAACCCCCTCATAGCTGACCCCCTCATAGCTGACCTCCTCATAGCTGACCCCCTCATAGCTGACCTCCTCATAGCTAACCCCCTCATAGCTAACCTCCTCATAGCTGATCTCATAGCTAACCCCCTCATAGCTGACCTCATAGCTGACCTCATAGCTGACCTCCTCATAGCTGACCTCATAGCTAACCCCCCCATAGCTGACCTCATAGCTGACCTCCTCATAGCTGACCTCCTCATAGCTGACCTCATAGCTGACCTCATAGCTGACCCCCTCATAGCTAACCTCCTCATAGCTGACCTCCTCATAGCTGACCTCATAGCTAACCCCCTCATAGCTAACCTCCTCATAGCTGACCTCATAGCTGACCTCCTCATAGCTAACCTCCTCATAGCTAACCTCCTCATAGCTGACCTCATAGCTGACCTCCTCATAGCTAACCTCCTCATAGCTAACCCCCTCATAGCTGACCTCCTCATAGCTAACCCCCTCATAGCTGACCCCCTCATAGCTAACCTCCTCATAGCTGACCTCATAGCTGACCTCATAGCTGACCTCATAGCTGACCTCATAGCTAACCCCCTCAGAGCTAACCCCCTCATAGCTGACCCCCTCATAGCTGACCTCCTCATAGCTGACCCCCTCATAGCTGACCTCCTCATAGCTAACCCCCTCATAGCTAACCTCCTCATAGCTGACCTCATAGCTAACCCCCTCATAGCTGACCTCATAGCTGACCTCATAGCTAACCTCCTCATAGCTGACCCCCTCATAGCTAACCTCCTCATAGCTAACCCCCTCATAGCTAACCCCCTCATAGCTAACCCCCTCATAGCTGACCTCATAGCTGACCTCATAGCTGACCTCATAGCTGACCTCCTCATAGCTGACCCCCTCATAGCTAACCCCCTCATAGCTGACCTCATAGCTAACCCACACATAGCTGACCTCCTCATAGCTGACCTCATAGCTAACCTCCTCATAGCTAACCTCCTCATAGCTGACCTCATAGCTAACCTCCTCATAGCTGACCTCCTCATAGCTGACCTCATAGCTAACCTCATAGCTGACCTCATAGCTGACCCCCTCATAGCTAACCCCCTCATAGCTGACCTCATAGCTGACCTCCTCATAGCTAATCTCCTCATAGCTGACCTCCTCATAGCTGACCTCATAGCTAACCTCATAGCTGACCTCATAGCTGACCCCCTCATAGCTAACCCCCTCATAGCTGACCTCATAGCTGACCTCCTCATAGCTAATCTCCTCATAGCTGACCTCATAGCTAACCCACACATAGCTGACCTCCTCATAGCTGACCTCATAGCTAACCCCCTCATAGTTGACCTCCTCATAGCTGACCTCATAGCTAACCTCCTCATAGCTGACCTCCTCATAGCTGACCTCATAGCTAACCTCCTCATAGCTGACCCCCTCATAGCTGACCTCCTCATAGCTAACCCCCTCATAGCTAACCTCCTCATAGCTGACCTCATAGCTAACCTCCTCATAGCTGACCTCCTCATAGCTAACCCCCTCATAGCTAACCTCCTCATAGCTGACCTCATAGCTAACCTCCTCATAGCTGACCTCCTCATAGCTGACCCCCTCATAGCTAAGCTCCTCATAGCTGACCCCATCATAGCTGACCCCCTCATAGCTGACCCCATCATAGCTGACCTCCTCATAGCTGACCTCATAGCTGACCTCATAGCTGACCTCCTCATAGCTGACCTCCTCATAGCTGACCCCCTCATAGCTAAGCTCCTCATAGCTGACCTCCTCATAGCTGACCCCCTCATAGCTAACCTCCTCATAGCTGACCTCATAGCTAACCCCCTCATAGCTGACCTCCTCATAGCTGACCTCATAGCTTACCCCCTCATAGCTGACCTCCTCATAGCTGACCTCATAGCTAACCTCCTCATAGCTAACCTCCTCATAGCTGACCTCATAGCTAACCCCCTCATAGCTGACCCCCTCATAGCTGACCTCCTCATAGCTGACCCCCTCATAGCTGACCTCCTCATAGCTAACCCCCTCATAGCTAACCTCCTCATAGCTGACCTCATAGCTAACCCCCTCATAGCTGACCTCATAGCTGACCTCATAGCTAACCTCCTCATAGCTGACCCCCTCATAGCTAACCTCCTCATAGCTAACCCCCTCATAGCTAACCCCCTCATAGCTAACCCCCTCATAGCTGACCTCATAGCTAACCCCCTCATAGCTAACCCCCTCATAGCTGACCTCCTCATAGCTGACCCCCTCATAGCTGACCTCATAGCTGACCTCATAGCTGACCTCCTCATAGCTAACCTCCTCATAGCTGACCTCCTCATAGCTGACCTCATAGCTAACCCCCTCATAGCTAACCTCCTCATAGCTAACCCCCTCATAGCTAACCCCCTCATAGTTGACCTCCTCATAGCTAACCTCCTCATAGCTAACCTCCTCATAGCTGACCTCATAGCTAACCTCCTCATAGCTGACCTCCTCATAGCTGACCTCATAGCTAACCCCCTCATAGCTGACCTCCTCATAGCTGACCTCCTCATAGCTAACCTCCTCATAGCTAACCCCCTCATAGCTAACCCCCTCATAGCTGACCCCCTCATAGCTGACCTCATAGCTAACCCCCTCATAGCTAACCCCCTCATAGCTAACCCCCTCATAGTTGACCTCCTCATAGCTAACCTCCTCATAGCTGACCTCCTCATAGCTGACCTCATAGCTAACCTCCTCATAGCTGACCCCCTCATAGCTGACCTCCTCATAGCTAACCCCCTCATAGCTAACCTCCTCATAGCTGACCTCATAGCTAACCTCCTCATAGCTGACCTCCTCATAGCTAACCCCCTCATAGCTAACCTCCTCATAGCTGACCTCATAGCTAACCTCCTCATAGCTGACCTCCTCATAGCTGACCCCCTCATAGCTAAGCTCCTCATAGCTGACCCCATCATAGCTGACCCCCTCATAGCTGACCCCATCATAGCTGACCTCCTCATAGCTGACCTCATAGCTGACCTCATAGCTGACCTCCTCATAGCTGACCTCCTCATAGCTGACCCCCTCATAGCTAAGCTCCTCATAGCTGACCTCCTCATAGCTGACCCCCTCATAGCTAACCTCCTCATAGCTGACCTCATAGCTAACCCCCTCATAGCTGACCTCCTCATAGCTGACCTCATAGCTTACCCCCTCATAGCTGACCTCCTCATAGCTGACCTCATAGCTAACCTCCTCATAGCTAACCTCCTCATAGCTGACCTCATAGCTAACCCCCTCATAGCTGACCCCCTCATAGCTGACCTCCTCATAGCTAACCTCCTCATAGCTAACCTCCTCATAGCTGACCTCATAGCTAACCCCCTCATAGCTGACCTCATAGCTAACCCCCTCATAGCTGACCTCATAGCTGACCTCATAGCTAACCTCCTCATAGCTGACCCCCTCATAGCTAACCTCCTCATAGCTAACCCCCTCATAGCTAACCCCCTCATAGCTAACCCCCTCATAGCTGACCTCATAGCTAACCC
Source organism: Salvelinus alpinus (assembly GCF_045679555.1). NCBI lineage: Eukaryota > Metazoa > Chordata > Actinopteri > Salmoniformes > Salmonidae > Salvelinus > Salvelinus alpinus. Next base: position 1,822,633 of record NC_092104.1, on the reverse strand, counting down.
CCTCATAGCTAACCCCCTCATAGCTGACCTCCTCATAGCTGACCCCCTCATAGCTGACCTCATAGCTGACCTCATAGCTGACCTCCTCATAGCTAACCTCCTCATAGCTGACCTCCTCATAGCTGACCTCATAGCTAACCCCCTCATAGCTAACCTCCTCATAGCTAACCCCCTCATAGCTAACCCCCTCATAGTTGACCTCCTCATAGCTAACCTCCTCATAGCTAACCTCCTCATAGCTGACCTCATAGCTAACCTCCTCATAGCTGACCTCCTCATAGCTGACCTCATAGCTAACCCCCTCATAGCTGACCTCCTCATAGCTGACCTCCTCATAGCTAACCTCCTCATAGCTAACCCCCTCATAGCTAACCCCCTCATAGCTGACCCCCTCATAGCTGACCTCATAGCTAACCCCCTCATAGCTAACCCCCTCATAGCTAACCCCCTCATAGTTGACCTCCTCATAGCTAACCTCCTCATAGCTGACCTCCTCATAGCTGACCTCATAGCTAACCTCCTCATAGCTGACCCCCTCATAGCTGACCTCCTCATAGCTAACCCCCTCATAGCTAACCTCCTCATAACTGACCTCATAGCTAACCTCCTCATAGCTGACCTCCTCATAGCTAACCCCCTCATAGCTAACCTCCTCATAGCTGACCTCATAGCTAACCTCCTCATAGCTGACCTCCTCATAGCTGACCCCCTCATAGCTAAGCTCCTCATAGCTGACCCCATCATAGCTGACCCCCTCATAGCTGACCCCATCATAGCTGACCTCCTCATAGCTGACCTCATAGCTGACCTCATAGCTGACCTCCTCATAGCTGACCTCCTCATAGCTGACCCCCTCATAGCTAAGCTCCTCATAGCTGACCTCCTCATAGCTGACCCCCTCATAGCTAACCTCCTCATAGCTGACCTCATAGCTAACCCCCTCATAGCTGACCTCCTCATAGCTGACCTCATAGCTAACCCCCTCATAGCTGACCTCCTCATAGCTGACCTCATAGCTAACCTCCTCATAGCTAACCTCCTCATAGCTGACCTCATAGCTAACCTCCTCATAGCTGACCTCATAGCTGACCTCATAGCTAACCTCCTCATAGCTAACCTCCTCATAGCTGACCTCATAGCTAACCCCCTCATAGCTAACCCCCTCATAGCTATCCTCCTCATAGCTGACCTCATAGCTGACCTCATAGCTAACCTCCTCATAGCTGACCTCCTCATAGCTGACCCCCTCATAGCTGACCTCCTCATAGCTAACCCCCTCATAGCTAACCTCCTCATAGCTGACCTCATAGCTAACCCCCTCATAGCTGACCTCATAGCTGACCTCATAGCTAACCTCCTCATAGCTGACCCCCTCATAGCTAACCTCCTCATAGCTAACCCCCTCATAGCTAACCCCCTCATAGCTAACCCCCTCATAGCTGACCTCATAGCTAACCCCCTCATAGCTAACCCCCTCATAGCTGACCTCCTCATAGCTGACCCCCTCATAGCTGACCTCATAGCTGACCTCATAGCTGACCTCCTCATAGCTAACCTCCTCATAGCTGACCTCCTCATAGCTGACCTCATAGCTAACCCCCTCATAGCTAACCTCCTCATAGCTAACCCCCTCATAGCTAACCCCCTCATAGTTGACCTCCTCATAGCTAACCTCCTCATAGCTAACCTCCTCATAGCTGACCTCATAGCTAACCTCCTCATAGCTGACCTCCTCATAGCTGACCTCATAGCTAACCCCCTCATAGCTGACCTCCTCATAGCTGACCTCCTCATAGCTAACCTCCTCATAGCTAACCCCCTCATAGCTAACCCCCTCATAGCTGACCCCCTCATAGCTGACCTCATAGCTAACCCCCTCATAGCTAACCCCCTCATAGCTAACCCCCTCATAGCTGACCCCCTCATAGCTGACCTCCTCATAGCTGACCTCATAGCTGACCCCCTCATAGCTAACCTCCTCATAGCTGACCTCATAGCTAACCTCCTCATAGCTGACCTCATAGCTAACCTCCTCATAGCTGACCTCCTCATAGCTAACCTCCTCATAGCTGACCTCATAGCTAACCTCCTCATAGCTAACCTCCTAATAGCTGACCTCATAGCTAACCCCCTCATAGCTGACCTCATAGCTGACCTCATAGCTGACCTCATAGCTGACCTCATAGCTGACCTCATAGCTGACCTCATAGCTGACCTCCTCATAGCTGACCTCATACTGACCCCCTCATAGCTGACCTCCTCATAGCTGACCTCATAGCTAACCTCCTCATAGCTAACCCCCTCATAGCTGACCTCCTCATAGCTGACCTCATAGCTAACCTCCTCATAGCTGACCTCCTCATAGCTGACCTCATAGCTAACCTCCTCATAGCTAACCTCCTCATAGCTAACCTCCTCATAGCTGACCTCATAGCTAACCTCCTCATAGCTAACCTCCTCATAGCTGACCTCATAGCTAACCTCCTCATAGCTAACCCCCTCATAGCTGACCTCCTCATAGCTAACCCCCTCATAGCTAACCTCATAGCTAACCCCCTCATAGCTGAACTCCTCATAGCTAACCTCATAGCTAACCTCATAGCTAACCTCCTCATAGCTAACCCCCTCATAGCTAACCCCCTCATAGCTAACCTCCTCATAGCTGACCTCATAGCTAACCCCCTCATAGCTAACCTCCTCATAGCTGACCTCATAGCTGACCTCCTCATAGCTAACCTCCTCATAGCTAACCTCCTCATAGCTGACCTCATAGCTGACCTCCTCATAGCTAACCTCCTCATAGCTAACCCCCTCATAGCTGACCTCCTCATAGCTAACCCCCTCATAGCTGACCCCCTCATAGCTAACCTCCTCATAGCTGACCTCATAGCTGACCTCATAGCTGACCTCATAGCTAACCCCCTCAGAGCTAACCCCCTCATAGCTGACCCCCTCATAGCTGACCTCCTCATAGCTGACCCCCTCATAGCTGACCTCCTCATAGCTAACCCCCTCATAGCTAACCTCCTCATAGCTGACCTCATAGCTAACCCCCTCATAGCTGACCTCATAGCTAACCTCCTCATAGCTGACCCCCTCATAGCTAACCTCCTCATAGCTAACCCCCTCATAGCTAACCCCCTCATAGCTGACCTCATAGCTGACCTCATAGCTGACCTCATAGCTGACCTCCTCATAGCTGACCCCCTCATAGCTAACCCCCTCATAGCTGACCTCCTCATAGCTGACCCCCTCATAGCTGACCCCCTCATAGCTGACCTCATAGCTGACCTCATAGCTGACCTCCTCATAGCTGACCTCCTCATAGCTGACCCCCTCATAGCTAACCCCCTCATAGCTAAGCTCCTCATAGCTGACCTCCTCATAGCTGACCTCATAGCTGACCTCCTCATAGCTAACCTCCTCATAGCTGACCTCATAGCTAACCTCCTCATAGCTGACCTCATAGCTAACCTCCTCATAGCTGACCCCCTCATAGCTAACCTCCTCATAGCTAACCCCCTCATAGCTAACCCCCTCATAGCTAACCCCCTCATAGCTGACCTCATAGCTGACCTCATAGCTGACCTCATAGCTGACCTCCTCATAGCTGACCCCCTCATAGCTAACCCCCTCATAGCTGACCTCCTCATAGCTGACCCCCTCATAGCTGACCCCCTCATAGCTGACCTCATAGCTGACCTCATAGCTGACCTCCTCATAGCTGACCTCCTCATAGCTGACCCCCTCATAGCTGACCTCATAGCTGAACTCCTCATAGCTGACCTCCTCATAGCTGACCTCCTCATAGCTAACCTCCTCATAGCTAACCTCATAGCTGACCTCATAGCTGACCCCCTCATAGCTAACCCCCTCATAGCTGACCTCATAGCTGACCTCATAGCTGACCTCCTCATAGCTAACCTCCTCATAGCTAACCTCCTCATAGCTGACCTCATAGCTAACCCCCTCATAGCTAACCTCCTCATAGCTGACCTCATAGCTGACCTCCTCATAGCTAACCTCCTCATAGCTAACCTCCTCATAGCTGACCTCATAGCTGACCTCCTCATAGCTAACCTCCTCATAGCTAACCCCCTCATAGCTGACCTCCTCATAGCTAACCCCCTCATAGCTGACCCCCTCATAGCTAACCTCCTCATAGCTGACCTCATAGCTGACCTCATAGCTGACCTCATAGCTAACCCCCTCAGAGCTAACCCCCTCATAGCTGACCCCCTCATAGCTGACCTCCTCATAGCTGACCCCCTCATAGCTGACCTCCTCATAGCTAACCCCCTCATAGCTAACCTCCTCATAGCTGACCTCATAGCTAACCCCCTCATAGCTGACCTCATAGCTAACCTCCTCATAGCTGACCCCCTCATAGCTAACCTCCTCATAGCTAACCCCCTCATAGCTAACCCCCTCATAGCTGACCTCATAGCTGACCTCATAGCTGACCTCATAGCTGACCTCCTCATAGCTGACCCCCTCATAGCTAACCCCCTCATAGCTGACCTCCTCATAGCTGACCCCCTCATAGCTGACCCCCTCATAGCTGACCTCATAGCTGACCTCATAGCTGACCTCCTCATAGCTGACCTCCTCATAGCTGACCCCCTCATAGCTAACCCCCTCATAGCTAAGCTCCTCATAGCTGACCTCCTCATAGCTGACCCCCTCATAGCTGACCTCATAGCTGAACTCCTCATAGCTGACCTCCTCATAGCTGACCTCCTCATAGCTAACCTCCTCATAGCTAACCTCATAGCTGACCTCATAGCTGACCCCCTCATAGCTAACCCCCTCATAGCTGACCTCATAGCTGACCTCATAGCTGACCTCCTCATAGCTAACCTCCTCATAGCTGACCTCATAGCTAACCCACACATAGCTGACCTCCTCATAGCTGACCTCATAGCTAACCCCCTCATAGTTGACCTCCTCATAGCTGACCTCATAGCTAACCTCCTCATAGCTAACCTCCTCATAGCTGACCTCATAGCTAACCTCCTCATAGCTGACCTCCTCATAGCTGACCTCATAGCTAACCTCCTCATAGCTGACCTCATAGCTAACCTCCTCATAGCTGACCCCCTCATAGCTAACCTCCTCATAGCTAACCCCCTCATAGCTAACCCCCTCATAGCTAACCCCCTCATAGCTGACCTCATAGCTGACCTCATAGCTGACCTCATAGCTGACCTCCTCATAGCTGACCCCCTCATAGCTAACCCCCTCATAGCTGACCTCCTCATAGCTGACCCCCTCATAGCTGACCCCCTCATAGCTGACCTCATAGCTGACCTCATAGCTGACCTCCTCATAGCTGACCTCCTCATAGCTGACCCCCTCATAGCTAACCCCCTCATAGCTAAGCTCCTCATAGCTGACCTCATAGCTGACCTCATAGCTGACCTCATAGCTGACCTCATAGCTGACCTCATAGCTGACCTCATAGCTGACCTCATAGCTGACCTCATAGCTGACCTCATAGCTGACCTCCTCATAGCTGACCTCATACTGACCCCCTCATAGCTGACCTCCTCATAGCTGACCTCATAGCTAACCTCCTCATAGCTAACCCCCTCATAGCTGACCTCCTCATAGCTGACCTCATAGCTAACCTCCTCATAGCTGACCTCCTCATAGCTGACCTCATAGCTAACCTCCTCATAGCTAACCTCCTCATAGCTAACCTCCTCATAGCTGACCTCATAGCTAACCTCCTCATAGCTAACCTCCTCATAGCTGACCTCATAGCTAACCTCCTCATAGCTAACCCCCTCATAGCTGACCTCCTCATAGCTAACCCCCTCATAGCTAACCTCATAGCTAACCCCCTCATAGCTGAACTCCTCATAGCTAACCTCATAGCTAACCTCATAGCTAACCTCCTCATAGCTAACCCCCTCATAGCTAACCCCCTCATAGCTAACCTCCTCATAGCTGACCTCATAGCTAACCCCCTCATAGCTAACCTCCTCATAGCTGACCTCATAGCTGACCTCATAGCTGACCTCCTCATAGCTAACCTCCTCATAGCTAACCCCCTCATAGCTGACCTCCTCATAGCTAACCCCCTCATAGCTGACCCCCTCATAGCTAACCTCCTCATAGCTGACCTCATAGCTGACCTCATAGCTGACCTCATAGCTAACCCCCTCAGAGCTAACCCCCTCATAGCTGACCCCCTCATAGCTGACCTCCTCATAGCTGACCCCCTCATAGCTGACCTCCTCATAGCTAACCCCCTCATAGCTAACCTCCTCATAGCTGACCTCATAGCTAACCCCCTCATAGCTGACCTCATAGCTAACCTCCTCATAGCTGACCCCCTCATAGCTAACCTCCTCATAGCTAACCCCCTCATAGCTAACCCCCTCATAGCTGACCTCATAGCTGACCTCATAGCTGACCTCATAGCTGACCTCCTCATAGCTGACCCCCTCATAGCTAACCCCCTCATAGCTGACCTCCTCATAGCTGACCCCCTCATAGCTGACCTCATAGCTGACCTCATAGCTGACCTCCTCATAGCTGACCTCCTCATAGCTGACCCCCTCATAGCTAACCCCCTCATAGCTAAGCTCCTCATAGCTGACCTCCTCATAGCTGACCCCCTCATAGCTGACCTCATAGCTGAACTCCTCATAGCTGACCTCCTCATAGCTGACCTCCTCATAGCTAACCTCCTCATAGCTAACCTCATAGCTGACCTCATAGCTGACCCCCTCATAGCTAACCCCCTCATAGCTGACCTCATAGCTGACCTCATAGCTGACCTCCTCATAGCTAACCTCCTCATAGCTGACCTCATAGCTAACCTCCTCATAGCTGACCTCATAGCTAACCTCCTCATAGCTGACCCCCTCATAGCTAACCTCCTCATAGCTAACCCCCTCATAGCTAACCCCCTCATAGCTAACCCCCTCATAGCTGACCTCATAGCTGACCTCATAGCTGACCTCATAGCTGACCTCCTCATAGCTGACCCCCTCATAGCTAACCCCCTCATAGCTGACCTCCTCATAGCTGACCCCCTCATAGCTGACCCCCTCATAGCTGACCTCATAGCTGACCTCATAGCTGACCTCCTCATAGCTGACCTCCTCATAGCTGACCCCCTCATAGCTGACCTCATAGCTGAACTCCTCATAGCTGACCTCCTCATAGCTGACCTCCTCATAGCTAACCTCCTCATAGCTAACCTCATAGCTGACCTCATAGCTGACCCCCTCATAGCTAACCCCCTCATAGCTGACCTCATAGCTGACCTCATAGCTGACCTCCTCATAGCTAACCTCCTCATAGCTGACCTCATAGCTAACCCACACATAGCTGACCTCCTCATAGCTGACCTCATAGCTAACCCCCTCATAGTTGACCTCCTCATAGCTGACCTCATAGCTAACCTCCTCATAGCTAACCTCCTCATAGCTGACCTCATAGCTAACCTCCTCATAGCTGACCTCCTCATAGCTGACCTCATAGCTAACCTCCTCATAGCTGACCCCCTCATAGCTGACCTCCTCATAGCTAACCCCCTCATAGCTAACCTCCTCATAGCTGACCTCATAGCTAACCTCCTCATAGCTGACCCCCTCATAGCTAACCCCATCATAGCTAACCCCCTCATAGCTAACCCCCTCATAGCTAACCTCCTCATAGCTGACCTCATAGCTGACCTCCTCATAGCTAACCTCCTCATAGCTAACCTCCTCATAGCTGACCTCATAGCTGACCTCCTCATAGCTAACCTCCTCATAGCTAACCCCCTCATAGCTGACCTCCTCATAGCTAACCCCCTCATAGCTGACCCCCTCATAGCTAACCTCCTCATAGCTGACCTCATAGCTGACCTCATAGCTGACCTCATAGCTGACCTCATAGCTAACCCCCTCATAGCTAACCCCCTCATAGCTGACCCCCTCATAGCTGACCTCCTCATAGCTAACCCCCTCATAGCTAACCTCCTCATAGCTGACCTCATAGCTAACCCCCTCATAGCTGACCTCATAGCTGACCTCATAGCTGACCTCCTCATAGCTGACCCCCTCATAGCTAACACCCTCATAGCTGACCTCCTCATAGCTGACCCCCTCATAGCTGACCTCATAGCTGACCTCATAGCTGACCTCCTCATAGCTAACCCCCTCATAGCTAACCTCCTCATAGCTGACCTCATAGCTAACCCCCTCATAGCTGACCTCATAGCTGACCTCATAGCTGACCTCCTCATAGCTGACCCCCTCATAGCTAACACCCTCATAGCTGACCTCCTCATAGCTGACCTCCTCATAGCTGACCTCATAGCTGACCTCATAGCTGACCTCCTCATAGCTGACCTCCTCATAGCTGACCCCCTCATAGCTAACCCCCTCATAGCTAAGCTCCTCATAGCTGACCTCCTCATAGCTGACCCCCTCATAGCTGACCTCATAGCTGACCTCCTCATAGCTGAGCTCCTCATAGCTGACCTCCTCATAGCTAACCTCCTCATAGCTAACCTCATAGCTGACCTCATAGCTGACCCCCTCATAGCTAACCCCCTCATAGCTGACCTCATAGCTGACCTCCTCATAGCTAACCTCCTCATAGCTAACCTCATAGCTGACCTCATAGCTGACCCCCTCATAGCTAACCCCCTCATAGCTGACCTCCTCATAGCTGACCTCATAGCTAACCTCCTCATAGCTAACCTCCTCATAGCTGACCTCATAGCTAACCTCCTCATAGCTGACCTCCTCATAGCTGACCTCATAGCTAACCTCCTCATAGCTGACCCCCTCATAGCTGACCTCCTCATAGCTAACCCCCTCATAGCTAACCTCCTCATAGCTGACCTCATAGCTAACCTCCTCATAGCTGACCCCCTCATAGCTAACCCCCTCATAGCTAACCCCCTCATAGCTGACCCCCTCATAGCTGACCCCCTCATAGCTGACCTCCTCATAGCTGACCCCCTCATAGCTGACCTCCTCATAGCTAACCCCCTCATAGCTAACCTCCTCATAGCTGACCTCATAGCTAACCCCCTCATAGCTGACCTCATAGCTAACCTCCTCATAGCTGACCCCCTCATAGCTAACCTCCTCATAGCTAACCCCCTCATAGCTAACCCCCTCATAGCTAACCCCCTCATAGCTGACCTCATAGCTGACCTCATAGCTGACCTCATAGCTGACCTCATAGCTGACCTCATAGCTGACCTCCTCATAGCTGACCTCCTCATAGCTGACCCCCTCATAGCTAACCCCCTCATAGCTGACCTCCTCATAGCTGACCCCCTCATAGCTGACCTCATAGCTGACCTCATAGCTGACCTCCTCATAGCTGACCTCCTCATAGCTGACCCCCTCATAGCTGACCCCCTCATAGCTGACCCCCTCATAGCTGACCTCATAGCTGACCTCCTCATAGCTAACCTCCTCATAGCTGACCCCCTCATAGCTAACCCCCTCATAGCTAACCTCCTCATAGCTGACCTCCTCATAGCTGACCCCCTCATAGCTGACCTCATAGCTGACCTCCTCATAGCTGACCTCCTCATAGCTGACCCCCTCATAGCTAACCCCCTCATAGCTAACCTCCTCATAGCTGACCTCCTCATAGCTGACCCCCTCATAGCTGACCTCCTCATAGCTGACCCCCTCATAGCTAACCCCCTCATAGCTAACCTCCTTATAGCTGACCTCCTCATAGCTAACCCCCTCATAGCTAACCTCCTCATAGCTGACATCCTCATAGCTGACCCCCTCATAGCTGACCTCATAGCTGACCTCATAGCTGACCTCCTCATAGCTGACCTCCTCATAGCTGACCTCCTCATAGCTGACCTCCTCATAGCTGACCTCATAGCTGACCTCCTCATAGCTGACCCCCTCATAGCTAACCCCCTCATAGCTAACCTCCTCATAGCTGACCCCCTCATAGCTAACCCCCTCATAGCTGACCTCATAGCTAACCTCCTCATAGCTAACCCCCTCATAGCTAACCCCCTCATAGCTGACCCCCTCATAGCTGACCTCATAGCTAACCCCCTCATAGCTAACCCCCTCATAGCTAACCCCCTCATAGCTGACCCCCTCATAGCTGACCTCCTCATAGCTAACCTCCTCATAGCTGACCTCATAGCTGACCCCCTCATAGCTGACCCCCTCATAGCTAACCCCCTCATAGCTAACCCCCTCATAGCTGACCTCATAGCTGACCTCATAGCTGACCTCCTCATAGCTGACCTCATAGCTAACCTCCTCATAGCTAACCCCCTCATAGCTGACCTCCTCATAGCTAACCCCCTCATAGCTGACCTCATAGCTAACCTCCTCATAGCTGACCTCATATCTGACCTCATAGCTAACCTCCTCATAGCTGACCTCCTCATAGCTGACCTCCTCATAGCTGACCTCATAGCTAACCTCCTCATAGCTAACCTCCTCATAGCTGACCCCCTCATAGCTGACCTCCTCATAGCTAACCTCCTCATAGCTAACCTCCTCATAGCTGACCTCATAGCTAACCTCCTCATAGCTAACCTCCTAATAGCTGACCTCATAGCTAACCCCCTCATAGCTAACCTCCTCATAGCTGACCTCATAGCTAACCTCCTCATAGCTGACCTCCTCATAGCTGACCTCATAGCTGACCCCCTCATAGCTGACCTCCTCATAGCTAACCTCCTCATATTTAACCTACTCATAGCTGACCTCATAGCTGACCTCCTCATAGCTGACCTCATAGCTGACCTCATAGCTAACCTCCTCATAGCTAACCTCCTCATAGCTGACCTCATAGCTAACCTCCTCATAGCTGACCTCCTCATAGCTGACCTCATAGCTGACCTCCTCATAGCTGACCTCATAGCTAACCTCCTCATAGCTGACCTCATAGCTAACCCCCTCATAGCTAACCTCCTCATAGCTGACCTCCTCATAGCTGACCTCCTCATAGCTGACCCCCTCATAGCTGACCCCCTCATAGCTGACCTCATAGCTAACCTCCTCATAGCTAACCCCCTCATAGCTAACCCCCTCATAGCTAAGCTCCTCATAGCTAACCTCATAGCTGACCTCATAGCTAACCTCCTCATAGCTGACCCCCTCATAGCTGACCTCCTCATAGCTAACCCCCTCATAGCTGACCTCATAGCTAACCCCCTCATAGCTGACCTCATAGCTGACCTCATAGCTAACCTCCTCATAGCTGACCTCATAGCTGACCTCCTCATAGCTAATCTCCTCATAGCTGACCTCATAGCTAACCTCCTCATAGCTGACCCCCTCATAGCTGACCCCCTCATAGCTAACCCCCTCATAGCTAACCCCCTCATAGCTGACCCCCTCATAGCTGACCCCCTCATAGCTGACCTCCTCATAGCTGACCCCCTCATAGCTGACCTCCTCATAGCTAACCCCCTCATAGCTAACCTCCTCATAGCTGACCTCATAGCTGACCCCCTCATAGCTGACCTCATAGCTGACCTCATAGCTGACCTCATAGCTAACCCCCTCATAGCTGACCTCCTCATAGCTAACCCCCTCATAGCTAACCTCCTCATAGCTGACCTCATAGCTGACCCCCTCATAGCTGACCTCATAGCTGACCTCATAGCTGACCTCATAGCTGACCTCATAGCTGACCTCCTCATAGCTAACCTCCTCATAGCTGACCTCCTCATAGCTAACCTCCTCTTAGCTGACCTCCTCATAGCTGACCCCCTCATAGCTGACCTCCTCATAGCTGACCTCATAGCTAACCCCCTCATAGCTAACCTCCTCATAGCTAACCCCCTCATAGCTAACCCCCTCATAGCTGACCCCCTCATCGCTAACCCCCTTATAGCCGACCTCATAGCTAACCTCCTCATAGCTAACCCCCTCATAGCTAACCTCCTCATAGCTAACCCCCTCATAGCTGACCTCCTCATAGCTGACCTCCTCATAGCTAACCTCCTCATAGCTAACCCCCTCATAGCTAACCCCCTCATAGCTGACCCCCTCATAGCTGACCTCATAGCTAACCCCCTCATAGCTAACCCCCTCATAGCTAACCCCCTCATAGCTGACCTCCTCATAGCTGACCTCCTCATAGCTAACCCCCTCATAGCTAACCCCCTCATAGCTAACCCCCTCATAGCTGACCCCCTCATAGCTAACCCCCTCATAGCTGACCTCCTCATAGCTAACCCCCTCATAGCTAACCCCCTCATGGCTAACCCCCTCATAGCTGACCCCCTCATAGCTAACCCCCTCATAGCTAACCCCCTCATGGCTAACCTCCTCATAGCTGACCCCCTCATAGCTAACCCCCTCATAGCTGACCCCCTCATAGCTAACCCCCTCATAGCTGACCCCCTCATAGCTAACCCCCTCATAGCTAACCCCCTCATAGCTAACCCCCTCATAGCTAACCCCCTCATAGCTGACCCCCTCATAGCTAACCTCGTCATAGCTAACCTCCTCATAGCTAACCACCTCATAGCTAACCCCCTCATAGCTAACCCCCTCATAGCTAACCCCCTCATAGCTAACTCCCTCATAGCTAACCACCTCATAGCTAACCTCCTCATAGCTAACCTCCTCATAGCTGACCCCCTCATAGCTGACCCCCTCATGGCTAACCTCCTCATAGCTGACCTCCTCATAGCTAACCACCTCATAGCTAACCCCCTCATAGCTAACCCCATCATAGCTAACCCCCTCATAGCTAACCCCCTCATAGCTAACCCCCTCATAGCTAACCCCCTCACAGCTAACCCCCTCATAGCTAACCCCCTCATAGCTGACCTCATAGCTAACCCCCTCATAGCTAACCCCCTCATAGCTGACCCCCTCATAGCTAACCCCCTCATAGCTAACCCCCTCATAGCTAACCCCCTCATAGCTAACCCCCTCATAGCTAACCCCCTCATAGCTGACCCCCTCATAGCTGACCTCATAGCTAACCTCCTCATAGCTGACCCCCTCATAGCTAACCCCCTCATAGCTAACCCCCTCATGGCTAACCTCCTCATAGCTGACCCCCTCATAGCTAACCCCCTCATAGCTGACCCCCTCATAGCTAACCCCCTCATAGCTGACCCCCTCATAGCTAACCCCCTCATAGCTAACCCCCTCATAGCTAACCCCCTCATAGCTAACCCCCTCATAGCTGACCCCCTCATAGCTAACCTCGTCATAGCTAACCTCCTCATAGCTAACCACCTCATAGCTAACCCCCTCATAGCTAACCCCCTCATAGCTAACCCCCTCATAGCTAACTCCCTCATAGCTAACCACCTCATAGCTAACCTCCTCATAGCTAACCTCCTCATAGCTGACCCCCTCATAGCTGACCCCCTCATGGCTAACCTCCTCATAGCTGACCTCCTCATAGCTAACCACCTCATAGCTAACCCCCTCATAGCTAACCCCATCATAGCTAACCCCCTCATAGCTAACCCCCTCATAGCTAACCCCCTCATAGCTAACCCCCTCACAGCTAACCCCCTCATAGCTAACCCCCTCATAGCTGACCTCATAGCTGACCTCATAGCTAACCCCCTCATAGCTGACCCCCTCATAGCTAACCCCCTCATAGCTAACCCCCTCATAGCTAACCCCCTCATAGCTAACCCCCTCATAGCTAACCCCCTCATAGCTGACCCCCTCATAGCTGACCTCCTCATAGCTAACCCCCTCATAGCTAACCCCCTCATAGCTGACCTCCTCATAGCTGACCCCCTCATAGCTAACCCCCTCATAGCTAACCCCCTCATAGCTGACCTCCTCATAGCTGACCCCCTCATAGCTGACCTCCTCATAGCTGACCTCCTCATAGCTAACCCCCTCATAGCTAACCCCCTCATAGCTAACCCCCTCATAGCTGACCTCCTCATAGCTGACCCCCTCATAGCTGACCTCCTCATAGCTGACCCCCTCATAGCTAACCTCCTCATAGCTGACCTCATAGCTAACCCCCTCATAGCTGACCTCATAGCTGACCTCATAGCTAACCTCCTCATAGCTGACCCCCTCATAGCTAACCTCCTCATAGCTAACCCCCTCATAGCTAACCCCCTCATAGCTAACCCCCTCATAGCTGACCTCATAGCTAACCCCCTCATAGCTAACCCCCTCATAGCTGACCTCCTCATAGCTGACCCCCTCATAGCTGACCTCATAGCTGACCTCATAGCTGACCTCCTCATAGCTAACCTCCTCATAGCTGACCTCCTCATAGCTGACCTCATAGCTAACCCCCTCATAGCTAACCTCCTCATAGCTAACCCCCTCATAGCTAACCCCCTCATAGTTGACCTCCTCATAGCTAACCTCCTCATAGCTAACCTCCTCATAGCTGACCTCATAGCTAACCTCCTCATAGCTGACCTCCTCATAGCTGACCTCATAGCTAACCCCCTCATAGCTGACCTCCTCATAGCTGACCTCCTCATAGCTAACCTCCTCATAGCTAACCCCCTCATAGCTAACCCCCTCATAGCTGACCCCCTCATAGCTGACCTCATAGCTAACCCCCTCATAGCTAACCCCCTCATAGCTAACCCCCTCATACATAGCTGACCTCCTCATAGCTGACCTCATAGCTGACCCCCTCATAGCTAACCTCCTCATAGCTGACCTCATAGCTAACCTCCTCATAGCTGACCTCATAGCTAACCTCCTCATAGCTGACCTCCTCATAGCTAACCTCCTCATAGCTGACCTCATAGCTAACCTCCTCATAGCTAACCTCCTAATAGCTGACCTCATAGCTAACCCCCTCATAGCTGACCTCATCATAGCTGACCTCATAGCTAACCTCCTCATAGCTGACCTCCTCATAGCTGACCTCATAGCTGACCCCCTCATAGCTGACCTCCTCATAGCTAACCTCCTCATAGCTAACCTCCTCATAGCTGACCTCATAGCTGACCTCCTCATAGCTGACCTCATAGCTGACCTCATAGCTAACCTCCTCATAGCTAACCTCCTCATAGCTGACCTCATAGCTAACCTCCGCATAGCTGACCTCCTCATAGCTGACCTCATAGCTAACCTCCTCATAGCTGACCTCATAGCTAACCCCCTCATAGCTAACCTCCTCATAGCTGACCTCCTCATAGCTAACCTCCTCATAGCTGACCTCATAGCTAACCTCCTCATAGCTGACCTCCTCATAGCTGACCCCCTCATAGCTAACCTCCTCATAGCTAACCCCCTCATAGCTGACCTCATAGCTGACCTCATAGCTGACCTCATAGCTGACCTCATAGCTGACCTCCTCATAGCTGACCTCATACTGACCCCCTCATAGCTGACCTCCTCATAGCTGACCTCATAGCTAACCTCCTCATAGCTAACCCCCTCATAGCTGACCTCCTCATAGCTGACCTCATAGCTAACCTCCTCATAGCTGACCTCCTCATAGCTGACCTCATAGCTAACCTCCTCATAGCTAACCTCCTCATAGCTGACCTCCTCATAGCTGACCTCATAGCTAACCTCCTCATAGCTAACCTCCTCATAGCTAACCTCCTCATAGCTAACCTCCTCATAGCTGACCTCATAGCTAACCTCCTCATAGCTAACCTCCTCATAGCTGACCTCATAGCTAACCTCCTCATAGCTGACCTCCTCATAGCTGACCTCATAGCTAACCTCCTCATAGCTGACCCCCTCATAGCTGACCTCCTCATAGCTGACCTCATAGCTAACCTCCTCATAGCTAACCCCCTCATAGCTGACCTCCTCATAGCTAACCCCCTCATAGCTAACCTCATAGCTAACCCCCTCATAGCTAACCCCCTCATAGCTAACCCCCTCATAGCTGACCCCCTCATAGCTGACCTCCTCATAGCTGACCTCATAGCTGACCCCCTCATAGCTAACCTCCTCATAGCTGACCTCATAGCTAACCTCCTCATAGCTGACCTCATAGCTAACCTCCTCATAGCTGACCTCCTCATAGCTAACCTCCTCATAGCTGACCTCATAGCTAACCTCCTCATAGCTAACCTCCTAATAGCTGACCTCATAGCTAACCCCCTCATAGCTGACCTCATCATAGCTGACCTCATAGCTAACCTCCTCATAGCTGACCTCCTCATAGCTGACCTCATAGCTGACCCCCTCATAGCTGACCTCCTCATAGCTAACCTCCTCATAGCTAACCTCCTCATAGCTGACCTCATAGCTGACCTCCTCATAGCTGACCTCATAGCTGACCTCATAGCTAACCTCCTCATAGCTAACCTCCTCATAGCTGACCTCATAGCTAACCTCCGCATAGCTGACCTCCTCATAGCTGACCTCATAGCTAACCTCCTCATAGCTGACCTCATAGCTAACCCCCTCATAGCTAACCTCCTCATAGCTGACCTCCTCATAGCTAACCTCCTCATAGCTGACCTCATAGCTAACCTCCTCATAGCTGACCTCCTCATAGCTGACCCCCTCATAGCTAACCTCCTCATAGCTAACCCCCTCATAGCTGACCTCATAGCTGACCTCATAGCTAACCTCCTCATAGCTAACCCCCTCATAGCTGACCTCCTCATAGCTGACCTCATAGCTAACCTCCTCATAGCTGACCTCCTCATAGCTGACCTCATAGCTAACCTCCTCATAGCTGACCTCCTCATAGCTGACCTCCTCATAGCTGACCTCATAGCTAACCTCCTCATAGCTAACCTCCTCATAGCTAACCTCCTCATAGCTAACCTCCTCATAGCTGACCTCATAGCTAACCTCCTCATAGCTAACCTCCTCATAGCTGACCTCATAGCTAACCTCCTCATAGCTGACCTCCTCATAGCTGACCTCATAGCTAACCTCCTCATAGCTGACCCCCTCATAGCTGACCTCCTCATAGCTGACCTCATAGCTAACCTCCTCATAGCTAACCCCCTCATAGCTGACCTCCTCATAGCTAACCCCCTCATAGCTAACCTCATAGCTAACCCCCTCATAGCTGAACTCCTCATAGCTAACCTCATAGCTAACCTCATAGCTAACCTCCTCATAGCTAACCCCCTCATAGCTAACCCCCTCATAGCTAACCTCCTCATAGCTGACCTCCTCATAGCTGACCTCATAGCTAACCCCCTCATAGCTAACCTCCTCATAGCTGACCTCATAGCTGACCTCCTCATAGCTAACCTCCTCATAGCTAACCTCCTCATAGCTGACCCCCTCATAGCTGACCTCCTCATAGCTGACCCCCTCATAGCTGACCTCCTCATAGCTAACCCCCTCATAGCTAACCTCCTCATAGCTGACCTCATAGCTTACCCCCTCATAGCTGACCTCATAGCTGACCTCATAGCTAACCTCCTCATAGCTGACCCCCTCATAGCTAACCTCCTCATAGCTAACCCCCTCATAGCTAACCCCCTCATAGCTGACCTCATAGCTGACCTCCTCATAGCTGACCCCCTCATAGCTAACACCCTCATAGCTGACCTCCTCATAGCTGACCCCCTCATAGCTGACCCCCTGATAGCTGACCTCATAGCTGACCTCCTCATAGCTGACCTCATAGCTGACCTCATAGCTGACCTCCTCATAGCTGACCTCCTCATAGCTAACCCCCTCATAGCTAACCTCCTCATAGCTGACCTCATAGCTAACCTCCTCATAGCTGACCCCCTCATAGCTAACCCCCTCATAGCTAACCCCCTCATAGCTGACCCCCTCATAGCTGACCCCCTCATAGCTGACCTCCTCATAGCTGACCCCCTCATAGCTGACCTCATAGCTGACCTCATAGCTGACCTCCTCATAGCTGACCTCCTCATAGCTGACCCCCTCATAGCTGACCCCCTCATAGCTGACCCCCTCATAGCTGACCTATAGCTGACCTCCTCATAGCTAACCTCCTCATAGCTGACCCCCTCATAGCTAACCCCCTCATAGCTAACCTCCTCATAGCTGACCTCCTCATAGCTGACCCCCTCATAGCTGACCTCATAGCTGACCTCCTCATAGCTGACCTCCTCATAGCTGACCCCCTCATAGCTAACCCCCTCATAGCTAACCTCCTCATAGCTGACCTCCTCATAGCTGACCCCCTCATAGCTGACCTCCTCATAGCTGACCCCCTCATAGCTAACCTCCTCATAGCTGACATCCTCATAGCTGACCCCCTCATAGCTGACCTCATAGCTGACCTCATAGCTGACCTCCTCATAGCTGACCTCCTCATAGCTGACCTCCTCATAGCTGACCTCCTCATAGCTGACCTCCTCATAGCTGACCCCCTCATAGCTGACCTCATAGCTGACCTCATAGCTGACCTCCTCATAGCTGACCTCATAGCTGACCTCATAGCTGACCTCCTCATAGCTGACCTCCTCATAGCTGACCTCCTCATAGCTGACCCCCTCATAGCTAACCCCCTCATAGCTAAGCTCCTCATAGCTGACCTCCTCATAGCTGACCCCCTCATAGCTGACCTCATAGCTGACCTCCTCATAGCTGACCTCCTCATAGCTGACCTCCTCATAGCTAACCTCCTCATAGCTAACCTCATAGCTGACCTCATAGCTGACCCCCTCATAGCTAACCCCCTCATAGCTGACCTCATAGCTGACCTCCTCATAGCTAACCTCCTCATAGCTGACCTCATAGCTAACCCCCTCATAGCTGACCTCCTCATAGCTGACCTCATAGCTAACCCCCTCATAGCTGACCTCCTCATAGCTGACCTCATAGCTAACCTCCTCATAGCTAACCTCCTCATAGCTGACCTCATAGCTAACCTCCTCATAGCTGACCTCCTCATAGCTGACCTCATAGCTAACCTCCTCATAGCTGACCCCCTCATAGCTGACCTCCTCATAGCTAACCCCCTCATAGCTAACCTCCTCATAGCTGACCTCATAGCTAACCTCCTCATAGCTGACCCCCTCATAGCTAACCCCCTCATAGCTGACCCCCTCATAGCTGACCCCCTCATAGCTGACCTCCTCATAGCTGACCCCCTCATAGCTGACCTCCTCATAGCTAACCCCCTCATAGCTAACCTCCTCATAGCTGACCTCATAGCTAACCCCCTCATAGCTGACCTCCTCATAGCTGACCCCCTCATAGCTGACCTCCTCATAGCTAACCCCCTCATAGCTAACCTCCTCATAGCTGACCTCATAGCTAACCCCCTCATAGCTGACCTCATAGCTGACCTCATAGCTAACCTCCTCATAGCTGACCCCCTCATAGCTAACCTCCTCATAGCTAACCCCCTCATAGCTAACCCCCTCATAGCTAACCCCCTCATAGCTGACCTCATAGCTGACCTCATAGCTGACCTCATAGCTGACCTCATAGCTGACCTCATAGCTGACTTCCTCATAGCTGACCTCCTCATAGCTGACCCCCTCATAGCTAACCCCCTCATAGCTGACCTCCTCATAGCTGACCCCCTCATAGCTGACCTCATAGCTGACCTCCTCATAGCTGACCTCCTCATAGCTGACCCCCTCATAGCTGACCTCCTCATAGCTGACCCCCTCATAGCTAACCCCCTCATAGCTAACCTCCTCATAGCTGACCTCCTCATAGCTAACCCCCTCATAGCTAACCTCCTCATAGCTGACATCCTCATAGCTGACCCCCTCATAGCTGACCTCCTCATAGCTGACCTCCTCATAGCTGACCTCCTCATAGCTGACCTCCTCATAGCTGACCTCCTCATAGCTGACCCCCTCATAGCTGACCTCATAGCTGACCTCATAGCTGACCTCCTCATAGCTAACCTCCTCATAGCTGACCTCCTCATAGCTGACCTCATAGCTAACCCCCTCATAGCTAACCTCCTCATAGCTAACCCCCTCATAGCTAACCCCCTCATAGCTGACCCCCTCATAGCTAACCCCCTCATAGCTGACCTCATAGCTAACCTCCTCATAGCTAACCCCCTCATAGCTAACCTCCTCATAGCTAACCCCCTCATAGCTAACCCCCTCATAGCTGACCCCCTCATAGCTAACCCCCTCATAGCTGACCTCATAGCTAACCTCCTCATAGCTAACCCCCTCATAGCTAACCCCCTCATAGCTGACCCCCTCATAGCTGACCTCATAGCTAACCCCCTCATAGCTAACCCCCTCATAGCTAACCCCCTCATAGCTGACCCCCTCATAGCTGACCTCCTCATAGCTAACCTCCTCATAGCTGACCTCATAGCTGACCCCCTCATAGCTGACCTCCTCATAGCTAACCCCCTCATAGCTAACCTCCTCATAGCTGACCTCATAGCTAACCCCCTCATAGCTGACCTCATAGCTGACCTCATAGCTAACCTCCTCATAGCTGACCCCCTCATAGCTAACCTCCTCATAGCTAACCCCCTCATAGCTAACCCCCTCATAGCTAACCCCCTCATAGCTGACCTCATAGCTGACCTCATAGCTGACCTCATAGCTGACCTCATAGCTGACCTCATAGCTGACTTCCTCATAGCTGACCTCCTCATAGCTGACCCCCTCATAGCTAACCCCCTCATAGCTGACCTCCTCATAGCTGACCCCCTCATAGCTGACCTCATAGCTGACCTCATAGCTGACCTCCTCATAGCTGACCTCCTCATAGCTGACCCCCTCATAGCTGACCTCCTCATAGCTGACCCCCTCATAGCTAACCCCCTCATAGCTAACCTCCTCATAGCTGACCTCCTCATAGCTAACCCCCTCATAGCTAACCTCCTCATAGCTGACATCCTCATAGCTGACCCCCTCATAGCTGACCTCCTCATAGCTGACCTCCTCATAGCTGACCTCCTCATAGCTGACCTCCTCATAGCTGACCTCCTCATAGCTGACCCCCTCATAGCTGACCTCATAGCTGACCTCATAGCTGACCTCCTCATAGCTAACCTCCTCATAGCTGACCTCCTCATAGCTGACCTCATAGCTAACCCCCTCATAGCTAACCTCCTCATAGCTAACCCCCTCATAGCTAACCCCCTCATAGCTGACCCCCTCATAGCTAACCCCCTCATAGCTGACCTCATAGCTAACCTCCTCATAGCTAACCCCCTCATAGCTAACCTCCTCATAGCTAACCCCCTCATAGCTAACCCCCTCATAGCTGACCCCCTCATAGCTAACCCCCTCATAGCTGACCTCATAGCTAACCTCCTCATAGCTAACCCCCTCATAGCTAACCCCCTCATAGCTGACCCCCTCATAGCTGACCTCATAGCTAACCCCCTCATAGCTAACCCCCTCATAGCTAACCCCCTCATAGCTGACCCCCTCATAGCTGACCTCCTCATAGCTAACCTCCTCATAGCTGACCTCATAGCTGACCCCCTCATAGCTGACCCCCTCATAGCTAACCCCCTCATAGCTAACCCCCTCATAGCTGACCTCATAGCTGACCTCATAGCTGACCTCCTCATAGCTGACCTCATAGCTAACCTCCTCATAGCTAACCCCCTCATAGCTGACCTCCTCATAGCTAACCCCCTCATAGCTGACCTCATAGCTAACCTCCTCATAGCTGACCTCATATCTGACCTCATAGCTAACCTCCTCATAGCTGACCTCCTCATAGCTGACCTCCTCATAGCTCACCTCATAGCTAACCTCCTCATAGCTACCCTCCTCATAGCTGACCCCCTCATAGCTGACCTCCTCATAGCTAACCTCCTCATAGCTAACCTCCTCATAGCTGACCTCATAGCTAACCTCCTCATAGCTAACCTCCTAATAGCTGACCTCATAGCTAACCCCCTCATAGCTAACCTCCTCATAGCTGACCTCATAGCTAACCTCCTCATAGCTGACCTCCTCATAGCTGACCTCATAGCTGACCCCCTCATAGCTGATCTCCTCATAGCTAACCTCCTCATATTTAACCTCCTCATAGCTGACCTCATAGCTGACCTCCTCATAGCTGACCTCATAGCTGACCTCATAGCTAACCTCCTCATAGCTAACCTCCTCATAGCTGACCTCATAGCTAACCTCCTCATAGCTGACCTCCTCATAGCTGACCTCATAGCTGACCTCCTCATAGCTGACCTCATAGCTAACCTCCTCATAGCTGACCTCATAGCTAACCCCCTCATAGCTAACCTCCTCATAGCTGACCTCCTCATAGCTAACCTCCTCATAGCTGACCTCATAGCTAACCTCCTCATAGCTGACCTCCTCATAGCTGACCCCCTCATAGCTGACCCCCTCATAGCTGACCTCATAGCTAACCTCCTCATAGCTAACCCCCTCATAGCTAACCCCCTCATAGCTAACCTCCTCATAGCTAACCTCATAGCTGACCTCATAGCTAACCTCCTCATAGCTGACCCCCTCATAGCTGACCTCCTCATAGCTAACCCCCTCATAGCTGACCTCATAGCTAACCCCCTCATAGCTGACCTCATAGCTGACCTCATAGCTAACCTCCTCATAGCTGACCTCATAGCTGACCTCCTCATAGCTAACCTCCTCATAGCTGACCTCATAGCTAACCTCCTCATAGCTGACCCCCTCATAGCTGACCCCCTCATAGCTAACCCCCTCATAGCTAACCCCCTCATAGCTGACCCCCTCATAGCTGACCCCCTCATAGCTGACCTCCTCATAGCTGACCCCCTCATAGCTGACCTCCTCATAGCTAACCCCCTCATAGCTAACCTCCTCATAGCTGACCTCATAGCTGACCCCCTCATAGCTGACCTCATAGCTGACCTCATAGCTGACCTCATAGCTAACCCCCTCATAGCTGACCTCCTCATAGCTAACCCCCTCATAGCTAACCTCCTCATAGCTGACCTCATAGCTGACCCCCTCATAGCTGACCTCATAGCTGACCTCATAGCTGACCTCATAGCTGACCTCCTCATAGCTAACCTCCTCATAGCTGACCTCCTCATAGCTAACCTCCTCTTAGCTGACCTCCTCATAGCTGACCCCCTCATAGCTGACCTCCTCATAGCTGACCTCATAGCTAACCCCCTCATAGCTAACCTCCTCATAGCTAACCCCCTCATAGCTAACCCCCTCATAGCTGACCCCCTCATAGCTAACCCCCTCATAGCTGACCTCATAGCTAACCTCCTCATAGCTAACCCCCTCATAGCTAACCTCCTCATAGCTAACCCCCTCATAGCTGACCTCCTCATAGCTGACCTCCTCATAGCTAACCTCCTCATAGCTAACCCCCTCATAGCTAACCCCCTCATAGCTAACCCCCTCATAGCTAACCCCCTCATAGCTGACCCCCTCATAGCTGACCTCATAGCTAACCCCCTCATAGCTAACCCCCTCATAGCTAACCCCCTCATAGCTGACCTCCTCATAGCTAACCCCCTCATAGCTAACCCCCTCATAGCTAACCCCCTCATAGCTAACCCCCTCATAGCTGACCCCCTCATAGCTAACCTCGTCATAGCTAACCTCCTCATAGCTAACCACCTCATAGCTAACCCCCTCATAGCTAACCCCCTCATAGCTAACCCCCTCATAGCTAACCCCCTCATAGCTAACCCCCTCATAGCTAACCCCCTCATAGCTAACCACCTCATAGCTGACCCCCTCATAGCTGACCCCCTCATGGCTAACCTCCTCATAGCTGACCTCCTCATAGCTAACCACCTCATAGCTAACCCCCTCATAGCTAACCCCATCATAGCTAACCCCCTCATAGCTAACCCCCTCATAGCTAACCCCCTCATAGCTAACCCCCTCACAGCTAACCCCCTCATAGCTAACCCCCTCATAGCTGACCTCATAGCTAACCTCATAGCTAACCCCCTCATAGCTGACCCCCTCATAGCTAACCCCCTCATAGCTAACCCCCTCATAGCTAACCCCCTCATAGCTAACCCCCTCATAGCTAACCCCCTCATAGCTGACCCCCTCATAGCTGACCTCCTCATAGCTAACCCCCTCATAGCTAACCCCCTCATAGCTGACCTCCTCATAGCTGACCCCCTCATAGCTAACCCCCTCATAGCTAACCCCCTCATAGCTGACCTCCTCATAGCTGACCCCCTCATAGCTGACCTCCTCATAGCTGACCTCCTCATAGCTAACCCCCTCATAGCTAACCCCCTCATAGCTAACCCCCTCATAGCTGACCTCCTCATAGCTGACCCCCTCATAGCTGACCTCCTCATAGCTGACCCCCTCATAGCTAACCCCCTCATAGCTGACCCCCTCATAGCTTACCTCCTCATAGCTAACCCTCTCATAGCTAACCCCCTCATAGCTGACCTCCTCATAGCTGACCTCCTCATAGCTGACCTCCTCATAGCTAACCCCCTCATAGCTAACCCCCTCATAGCTGACCTCATAGCTGACCTCATAGCTAACCCCCTCATAGCTGACCCCCTCATAGCTAACCCCCTCATAGCTAACCCCCTCATAGCTAACCTCATAGCTGACCTCATAGCTGACCTCCTCATAGCTAACCCCCTCATAGCTAACCCCCTCATAGCTAACCCCCTCATAGCTGACCTCCTCATAGCTAACCTCGTAGCTGACCTCATAGCTGACCCCCTCATAGCTAACCCCCTCATAGCTAACCCCCTCATAGCTAACCCCCTCATAGCTGACCCCCTCATAGCTAACCCCCTCATAGCTAACCCCCTCATAGCTAACCCCCTCATAGCTGACCTCCTCATAGCTAACCCCCTCATGGCTAACCTCCTCATAGCTAACCCCCTCATGGCTAACCTCCTCATAGCTAACCCCCTCATGGCTAACCTCCTCATAGCTAACCCCCTCATGGCTAACCCCCTCATAGCTAACCCCCTCATAGCTAACCCCCTCATAGCTAACCCCCTCATAGCTAACCTCATAGCTGACCTCATAGCTAACCCCCTCATGGCTAACCCCCTCATAGCTGACCCCCTCATAGCTAACCTCCTCATAGCTGACCCCCTCATAGCTAACCCCCTCATAGCTGACCCCCTCATAGCTAACCCCCTCATAGCTGACCTCATAGCTAACCTCCTCATAGCTGACCTCATAGCTGACCTCCTCATAGCTAACCCCCTCATAGCTGACCCCCTCATAGCTAACCTCCTCATAGCTGACCCCCTCATAGCTAACCCCCTCATAGCTGACCCCCTCATAGCTGACCCCCTCATAGCTAACCTCCTCATAGCTGACCCCCTCATAGCTAACCCCCTCATAGCTGACCCCCTCATAGCTAACCCCCTCATAGCTGACCTCATAGCTAACCTCCTCATAGCTGACCTCCTCATAGCTAACCTCCTCATAGCTGACCTCCTCATAGCTAACCTCCTCATAGCTGTACTCCTCATAGCTGACCTCCTCATAGCTAACCTCCTCATAGCTGACCTCATAGCTAACCTCCTCATAGCTAACCCCCTCATAGCTAACCTCCTCATAGCTAACCTCCTCATAGCTAACCCCCTCATGGCTAACCTCCTCATAGCTAACCTCCTCATAGCTAACCCCCTCATAGCTGACCTCCTCATAGCTGACCTCCTCATAGCTGACCTCCTCATAGCTAACCCCCTCATAGCTAACCCCCTCATAGCTGACCTCCTCATAGCTGACCTCCTCATAGCTGACCTCATAGCTAACCCCCTCATAGCTAACCCCCTCATAGCTAACCTCCTCATAGCTAACCCCCTCATAGCTAACCTCCTCATAGCTGACCTCCTCATAGCTGACCTCATAGCTAACCTCCTCATAGCTGACCCCCTCATAGCTAACCCTCTCATAGCTGACCCCCTCATAGCTAACCCCCTCATAGCTGACCTCATAGCTAACCTCATAGCTAACCCCCTCATAGCTAACCTCCTCATGGCTGACCTCATAGCTAACCCCCTCATAGCTGACCTCCTCATAGCTGACCTCATAGCTGACCTCATAGCTGACCCCCTCATAGCTGACCTCATAGCTGACCTCATAGCTGACCCCCTCATAGCTGACCTCCTCATAGCTGACCCCCTCATAGCTAACCTCCTCATAGCTGACCTCATAGCTAACCCCCTCATAGCTGACCCCCTCATAGCTAACCCCCTCATAGCTAACCTCCTCATAGCTGACCTCATAGCTGACCTCATAGCTGACCCCCTCATAGCTGACCTCCTGATAGCTGACCCCCTCATAGCTAACCTCCTCATAGCTGACCTCATAGCTAACCCCCTCATAGCTGACCCCCTCATAGCTGACCTCCTCATAGCTAACCTCCTCATAGCTGACCTCATAGCTAACCCCCTCATAGCTGACCCCCTCATAGCTAACCCCCTCATAGCTGACCTCCTCATAGCTAACCTCCTCATAGCTGACTTCATAGCTGACCTCATAGCTGACCCCCTCATAGCTGACCTCCTCATAGCTGACCCCCTCATAGCTAACCTCCTCATAGCTGACCTCCTCATAGCTGACCCCCTCATAGCTAACCTCCTCATAGCTAACCCCCTCATAGCTGACCTCCTCATAGCTGACCTCATAGCTGACCCCCTCATAGCTGTCTCCTCATAGCTAACCTCCTCATAGCTGACCTCATAGCTGACCCCCTCATAGCTGACCTCCTCATAGCTAACCTCCTCATAGCTAACCCCCTCATAGCTGACCCCCTCATAGCTAACCTCCTCATAACTGACCTCATAGCTGACCCCCTCATAGCTGACCTCCTCATAGCTAACCTCCTCATAGCTAACCCCCTCATAGCTGACCCCCTCATAGCTGACCTCCTCATAGCTAACCCCCTCATAGCTGACCCCCTCATAGCTAACCCCCTCATAGCTGACCTCATAGCTGACCTCATAGCTAACCCCCTCATAGCTGACCCCCTCATAGCTAACCCCCTCATAGCTAACCCCCTCATAGCTAACCCCCTCATAGCTAACCCCCTCATAGCTAACCCCCTCATAGCTAACCCCCTCATAGCTGACCCCCTCATAGCTGACCTCCTCATAGCTAACCCCCTCATAGCTAACCCCCTCATAGCTAACCCCCTCATGGCTAACCTCCTCATAGCTAACCCCCTCATGGCTAACCTCCTCATAGCTAACCCCCTCATAGCTAACCTCCTCATAGCTAACCCCCTCATGGCTAACCCCCTCATGACTACCCTCCTCATAGCTAACCCCCTCATAGCTGACCTCCTCATAGCTAACCCCCTCATAGCTAACCCCCTCATAGCTAACCACCTCATAGCTAACCCCCTCATGGCTAACCTCCTCATAGCTAACCCCCTCATGGCTAACCTCCTCATAGCTAACCCCCTCATAGCTAACCTCCTCATAGCTAACCCCCTCATGGCTAACCCCCTCATGACTACCCTCCTCATAGCTAACCCCCTCATGGCTAACCTCCTCATAGCTAACCTCCTCATGGCTGACCCCCTCATAGCTAACCTCCTCATAGCTAACCTCCTCATAGCTAACCCCCTCATAGCTAACCCCCTCATAGCTAACCCCCCATAGCTAACCTCATAGCTAACCCCCTCATGGCTAACCTCATAGCTAACCCCCTCATAGCTAACCCCCTCTTAGCTAACCATCTCATAGCTAACCTCCTCATGGCTAACCCCCTCTTAGCTAACCATCTCATAGCTAACCTCCTCATGGCTAACCCCCTCTTAGCTAACCCCCTCATGGCTAACCTCTTCATAGCTAACCCCCTAATGAGAGCAGAGTAGACCAGACAGGAGAGAGCAGAGTAGACCAGACAGGAGAGAGCAGAATAGACAAGACAGGAGAGAGCAGAGTAGACCAGAGGACACCTGCACACACACCAACAGATTGTTTATGAACACAGCATTACACACACACACACACACACCAACAGATTGTTTATGAACACAGCATTACACACACACACACACACACCAACAGATTGTTTATGAACACAGATGGGAAGCATATGATGGAGTAAGTGTTTCAAATTCTCTCTCTCCTCCCCATATTCCTCTTTCTCTCTCTCTCTCTCTCTCACTCACTCACTCACTCACTCCTTCTCTCTCTCTCTCTCTCTCTCTCTCTCTCTCTCTCTCTCTCTCTCTCTCTCTCTCTCTCTCTCTCTCTCTGTCTCTGTCTCTCTCTCTCTCTCTGTCTCTCTCTCTCGATCTCTCTCTCTCTCGATCTCTTTCTCGATCTCTCTCTCTCTCTCGATCTCTCTCTCTCTCGATCTCTTTCTCGATCTCTCTCTCCCCCGATCTCTCTCCCCCGATCTCTCTCTCTCGATCTCTCTCTCTCTTTCTCTCTCTCTGTCTCTCTTTCTCGATCTCTCTCTCTCTCTCTCTCTCTCTCTCTTCCTGTTGAATATATTCTCTTCTATTTTTAAGGAACAGTCCAACACAATATACTGCTCAGAAATTCTTCTGGAAGCATCCAGATATAAAGCGTTACCACGGAGGGAGCAGGGCAGCCAGTTGTTTGGTATTCTTAGGCATTCTAGTTTCTTCTGCCAAGACATCTGTCCACTGACACACCCTATAATTATAAGCAAAAAGGAAACAGCATCTGTTGATTATTTTTCATCCTCATTGCATGCATGTGCACATAAAATCTGGCCTGTTTAGACCGTTATGTTGTAAATCTGGCCTGTTTAGACCGTTATGTTGTAAATCTGGCCTGTTTAGACCGTTATGTTGTAAATCTGGCCTGTTTAGACCGTTATGTTGTAAATCTGGCCTGTTTAGACTGTTACGATGTAAATCTGGCCTGTTTAGACCGTTACGATGTAAATCTGGCCTGTTTAGACCGTTATGTTGTAAATCTGGCCTGTTTAGACCGTTATGTTGTAAATCTGGCCTGTTTAGACCGTTATGTTGTAAATCTGGCCTGTTTAGACCGTTATGTTGTAAATCTGGCCTGTTTAGACCGTTATGTTGTAAATCTGGCCTGTTTAGACCGTTACGATGTAAATCTGGCCTGTTAAGACCGTTACGATGTAAATCTGGCCTGTTTAGACCGTTACGATGTAAATCTGGCCTGTTTAGACCGTTATGTTGTAAATCTGGCCTGTTTAGACCGTTATGTTGTAAATCTGGCCTGTTTAGACCGTTACGATGTAAATCTGGCCTGTTTAGACCGTTACGATGTAAATCTGGCCTGTTAAGACCGTTACGATGTAAATCTGGCCTGTTTAGACCGTTATGTTGTAAATCTGGCCTGTTTAGACCGTTACGATGTAAATCTGGCCTGTTTAGACCGTTATGTTGTAAATCTGGCCTGTTTAGACTGTTACGATGTAAATCTGGCCTGTTAAGACCGTTATGTTGTAAATCTGGCCTGTTTAGACCGTTACGATGTAAATCTGGCCTGTTTAGACCGTTATGTTGTAAATCTGGCCTGTTTAGACCGTTATGTTGTAAATCTGGCCTGTTAAGACTGTTACGATGTAAATCTGGCCTGTTAAGACCGTTACGATGTAAATCTGGCCTGTTTAGACCGTTATGTTGTAAATCTGGCCTGTTAAGACTGTTACGATGTAAATCTGGCCTGTTAAGACTGTTACGATGTAAATCTGGCCTGTTAAGACTGTTACGATGTAAATCTGGCCTGTTTAGACCGTTATGTTGTAAATCTGGCCTGTTAAGACTGTTACGATGTAAATCTGGCCTGTTAAGACCGTTATGATAAGCAAGACGGTGAACATTAACACAGAAATTGTGTTTATCCAGGTGGGGGGGGGGGGGCAGAAGTAAGAAAATGTTAGGCCAATGCACGGAAATGTATGGAGAGAAAACACATGCAAATGTAAGTAGGAAGATACTAAAGGAAACCTGCACAGATCTTGTGGTAGCAACTCTTGGAGGAACAATGGAACATTGAAGATACTAAAAGCAGTGTGTCTGGGTATGTAGCCTTCCTCAGGGTGTCTGGTTATGTAGCCTTCCTCAGGGTGTCTGGTTATGTAGCCTTCCTCAGGGTGTCTGGTTATGTAGCCTTCCTCAGGGTGTCTGGTTATGTAGCCTTCCTCAGGGTGTCTGGTTATGTAGCCTTCCTCAGGGTGTCTGGTTATGTAGCCTTCCTCAGGGTGTCTGGTTATGTAGCCTTCCTCAGGGTGTCTGGTTATGTAGCCTTCCTCAGGGTGTCTGGTTATGTAGCCTTCCTCAGGGTGTCTGGATATGTAGCCTTCCTCAGGGTGTCTGGATATGTAGCCTTCCTCAGGGTGTCTGGGTATGTAGCCTTCCTCAGGGTGTCTGGGTATGTAGCCTTCCTCAGGGTGTCTGGATATGTAGCCTTCCTCAGGGTGTCTGGGTATGTAGCCTTCCTCAGGGTGTCTGGGTATGTAGCCTTCCTCAGGGTGTCTGGGTATGTAGCCTTCCTCAGGGTGTCTGGGTATGTAGCCTTCCTCAGGGTGTCTGGATATGTAGCCTTCCTCAGGGTGTCTGGGTATGTAGCCTTCCTCAGGGTGTCTGGGTATGTAGCCTTCCTCAGGGTGTCTGGGTATGTAGCCTTCCTCAGGGTGTCTGGGTATGTAGCCTTCCTCAGGGTGTCTGGGTATGTAGCCTTCCTCAGGGTGTCTGGGTATGTAGCCTTCCTCAGGGTGTCTGGGTATGTAGCCTTCCTCAGGGTGTCTGGGTATGTAGCCTTTCTCAGGGTGTCTGGTTATGTAGCCTTCCTCAGGGTGTCTGGTTATGTAGCCTTCCTCAGGGTGTCTGGGTATGTAGCCTTCCTCAGGGTGTCTGGGTATGTAGCCTTCCTCAGGGTGTCTGGTTATGTAGCCTTCCTCAGGGTGTCTGGTTATGTAGCCTTCCTCAGGGTGTCTGGGTATGTAGCCTTCCTCAGGGTGTCTGTGAGAGGGGAAAGATGGGTAGAGTGAAGAGTCGAATTAGAATACTAGACATGAACCTTCTTATGCCGGGATAAAGTTCAGCCATGTTGGTCAGGGAGGTGATCAGCCATGTTGGTCAGGGAGTTGATCAGCCATATTGGTCAGGGAGTTGATCAGCCATGTTGGTCAGGGAGTTGATCAGCCATGTTGGTCAGGGAGTTGATCAGCCATGTTGGTCAGGGAGTTGATCAGCCATGTTGGTCAGGGAGTTGATCAGCCATGTTGGTCAGGGAGTTGATCAGCCATGTTGGTCAGGGAGTTGATCAGCCATGTTGGTCAGGGAGTTGATCAGCCATGTTGGTCAGGGAGGTGATCAGCCATGTTGGCCAGGGAGGTGATCAACTATGTTGGTCAGGGAGTTGATCAGCCATGTTGGTCAGGGAGGTGATCAGCCATGTTGGTCAGGGAGTTGATCAGCCATGTTGGTCATGGAGGTGATCAGCCATGTTGGTCAGGGAGTTGATCAGCCATGTTGGTCAGGTAGGTGATCAGCCATGTTGGTCAGGGAGGTGATCAGCCATGTTGGTCAGGGAGTTGGTCAGGGAGTTGGTCAGGGAGTTGATCAGCCATGTTGGTCAGGGAGTTGATCAGCCATGTTGGTCAGGGAGTTGGTCAGCCATGTTGGTCAGGGAGGTGATCAGCCATGTTGGTCAGGGAGGTGATCAGCCATGTTGGTCAGGGAGTTGATCAGCCATGTTGGTCATGGAGGTGATCAGCCATGTTGGTCAGGGAGTTGATCAGCCATGTTGGTCAGGGAGGTGATCAGCCATGTTGGTCAGGGAGGTGATCAGCCATGTTGGTCAGGGAGGTGATCAGCCATGTTGGTCAGGGAGTTGGTCAGGGAGTTGATCAGCCATGTTGGTCAGGGAGTTGATCAGCCATGTTTGTCATGGAGTTGATCAGCCATGTTGGTCAGGGAGTTGATCAGCCATGTTGGTCAGGGAGTTGATCAGCCATGTTGGTCAGGGAGTTGGTCAGCCATGTTGGTCAGGGAGGTGATCAGCCATGTTGGTCAGGGAGTTGATCAGCCATGTTGGTCAGGGAGTTGATCAGCCATGTTGGCCATGGAGTTGATCAGCCATGTTGGTCAGGGAGTTGATCAGCCATGTTGGTCAGGGAGGTGATCAGTCATGTTGGTCGGGGAGTTGATCAGCCATGTTGGTCAGGGAGTTGATCAGCCATGTTGGTCAGGGAGTTGATCAGCCATGTTGGTCGGGGAGTTGATCAGCCATGTTGGTCAGGGAGTTGATCAGCCATGTTGGTCAGGGAGTTGGTCAGGGAGTTGATCAGCCATGTTGGTCAGGGAGTTGGTCAGCCATGTTGGTCAGGGAGTTGGTCAGCCATGGTTTGCCAGCGCTGTGATAAAATATTGTGTAAAATAATGAACTTGAAGAATGTATATGCACTGAATGTTGGTTAGCTAGTTAGCCAGACAGATTCAGAGGAATGATTCCAATAATTGGACAGGTTGTAAATATAGGACATGGACAGGTTGTAAATATAGGACTTGGACAGGTTGTAAATATAGGACTTGGACAGGTTGTAAATATAGGACTTGGACAGGTTGTAAATATAGGACTTGGACAGGTTGTAAATATAGGACTTGGACAGGTTGTAAATATAGGACTTGGACAGGTTGTAAATATAGGACTTGGACAGGTTGTAAATATAGGACTTGGACAGGTTGTAAATATAGGACTTGGACAGGTTGTAAATATAGGACTTGGACAGGTTGTAAATATAGGACTTGGACAGGTTGTAAATATAGGACTTGGACAGGTTGTAAATATAGGACTTGGACAGGTTGTAAATATAGGACTTGGACAGGTTGTAAATATAGGACTTGGACAGGTTGTAAATATAGGACTTGGACAGGTTGTAAATATAGGACTTGGACAGGTTGTAAATATAGGACTTGGACAGGTTGTAAATATAGGACTTGGACAGGTTGTAAATATAGGACTTGGACAGGTTGTAAATATAGGACTTGGACAGGTTGTAAATATAGGACTTGGACAGGTTGTAAATATAGGACTTGGACAGGTTGTAAATATAGGACTTGGACAGGTTGTAAATATAGGACTTGGACAGGTTGTAAATATAGGACTTGGACAGGTTGTAAATATAGGACTTGGACAGGTTGTAAATATAGGACTTGGACAGGTTGTAAATATAGGACTTGGACAGGTTGTAAATATAGGACTTGGACAGGTTGTAAATATAGGACTTGGACAGGTTGTAAATATAGGACTTGGACAGGTTGTAAATATAGGACTTGGACAGGTTGTAAATATAGGACTTGGACAGGTTGTAAATATAGGACTTGGACAGGTTGTACATATAGGACTTGGACAGGTTGTAAATA
Organism: Salvelinus alpinus; assembly: GCF_045679555.1. NCBI lineage: Eukaryota > Metazoa > Chordata > Actinopteri > Salmoniformes > Salmonidae > Salvelinus > Salvelinus alpinus. Next base: position 1,789,514 of record NC_092104.1, on the reverse strand, counting down.
TAGGACTTGGACAGGTTGTACATATAGGACTTGGACAGGTTGTAAATATAGGACTTGGACAGGTTGTAAATATAGGACTTGGACAGGTTGTAAATATAGGACTTGGACAGGTTGTAAATATAGGACTTGGACAGGTTGTAAATATAGGACTTGGACAGGTTGTAAATATAGGACTTGGACAGGTTGTAAATATAGGACTTCCTCAGGGTGTCTGGTTATGTAAAAATGAAAAGAAACCGCAACTTAAAATCTTAACCGTCATTTGGATTGAAGGGCTCCAGGGCCAAGAACAAGTCTGTTCACACCCTTGCACTGTCTACTTTGGGCATGGAATGGAAATTGGGGTTTATTTGAAAGATATATTAGCGGCTACCTGCTATAGGAATCTACAGTAATAACACCTGCTATAGGAATCTACAGTAATAACACCTGCTATAGGAATCTACAGTAATAACACCTGCTATAGGAATCTACAGTAATAACACCTGCTATAGGAATCTACAGTAATAACACCTGCTATAGGAATCTACAGTAATAACACCTGCTATAGGAATCTACAGTAATAACACCTGCTATAGGAATCTACAGTAATAACACCTGCTCAGACAGACAGACGGCTATTTTTCCTGACATTTTCTCCCTCACTGCTCTCTTCTTTGTTTGGAGCAGTGTGAGGAGGTACAGTGTGAGGAGCAGTGTGAGGAGCAGTGTGAGGAGGAGCAGTGTGAGGAGGAGCAGTGTGAGGAGGAGCAGTGTGAGGAGGAGCAGTGTGAGGAGGAGCAGTGTGAGGAGGAGCAGTGTGAGGAGGCACAGTGTGAGGAGGAGCAGTGTGAGGAGGAGCAGTGCGAGGAGGAGTGTGAGGAGGAGGAGTGTGAGGAGGAGCAGTGTGAGGAGGAGGAGCAGTGTGAGGAGGAGCAGTGTGAGGAGGTACAGTGTGAGGAGCAGTGTGAGGAGGAGTGTGAGGAGGAGGAGTGTGAGGAGGAGTGTGAGGAAGAGGAGCAGTGTGAGGAGGAGCAGTGTGAGGAGTTGGGAGAATTTTTGTGGAGCAGTGTAACTATTTTGAGTTGCAGACGGAGCTTTGTGGACGGAGTTTTGCTGCGTTGTTGAGGGCAAAATCTAAATGTCAGTTTTGCGTTCCAGCTGCGGTGGAGTACTACCCAGCCCCGACCGAGCGGAGCGGAGCAGGTGCCTACTAAAAACAATAGCGCAACCAGCAATCACCCTCATGCCCAGACCCAGCCAGCCCAGCTCAGAACAGCACTGCCAAGCCCAGTACAGATCACAACAGCCTACCTCAACCCAGCCAGCCCAGCTCAGAACAGAACAGCACTGCCAAGCCCAGTACAGATCACAACAGCCTACCCCAACCCAGCCAGCCAGCCCAGCTCAGAACAGCACTGCCAAGCCCAGTACAGATCACAACAGCCTACCTCAACCCAGCCAGCCAGCCCAGCTCAGAACAGCACTGCCAAGCCCAGTACAGATCACAACAGCCTACCCCAACCCAGCTAGCACAGGGCCAGCCCAAGCGAAACTAAACCGAGCCAATCCTAACACAGCCTAGCCCTGCCTCAGCATAGCCCAGTCCAGCCCTGCCCAGCTCTGCCTATAGCACATCCTAGCCCCAGCCTAACCAGCCTAGTCCCAGCCTAGCCATCCTAGTCCCAGCCTAACCAGCCTAGTCCCAGCCTAGCCATCCTAGTCCCAGCCTAACCAGCCTAGTCCCAGCCTAGCCATCCTAGTCCCAGCCTAACCAGCCTAGTCCCAGCCTAACCAGCCTAGTCCCAGCCTAGCCATCCTAGTCCCAGCCTAGCCATCCTAGTCCCAGCCTAGCCATCCTAGTCCCAGCCTAACCAGCCTGGTCCCAGCCTAACCAGCCTATTCCCAGCCTAGCCATCCTAGTCCCAGCCTAACCAGCCTAGACCCAGCCTACTTCCAGCCTAGCCATCCTAGTCCCAGCCTAGCCTAGCCTAGTCCCAGCCTAGCACAGCCTAGCATAACCTAGCACAGCCTAGCCCCAGCCTAGCCCCAGCCTAGCACAGCCTAGCCCCAGCCTAGCCCCAGCCAGCACAGCTTCAGCCTAGCATGGCCTAACTCAGCCTAACAGCCAAATCCAGCCAGCCATGGCTGCCCATGTGGACACGTTCTCTCTGCTACGTGGGAACCTTCCAGAACATTAAACACACAGCAGCTAGTTGTTTGTTGTTCTCTCTGTCATACCATGACCATGGTGTTTGTTTATGTTTGGGAGTCATTTCGTTGACATGATACAATCTTTGTTTTGTCTGAATGTTTTTGATGTGTTTACAAAGTATTTATCACTCTGGAATTATTCATTTTAGTGCACAAAATTACAAAAACCGTGTTATTTTGTGAAAATAATAAAACAACATTTTTTTAAATCATTTATTTCCCTGAGCCTCTTTTTGCCATTAAAATGCTCAGTCTGATCGTGTGGGCGTGTTGATACAAATGTAAATATATTTACATAAACAGCCCTGATTGGCCGATAGGACCGTATAGACTCTAGAGCCTACCCCACTTACCCCTTCAAAGTAGAGGGATACATATGCAAATATATATGACTGGCCATTGGTCAGAATAATCCGATCAGATTGTGATGTCATGCTGTGGGCCAAAAACTCCCTTCCACCTGAACAGGCTGAAATTCCAGGCATTTTTTTTTCTTATCAAAAAGCTTTCTGGAAATGTCTTTTCTTTTTTACTAGAAAAATCTAGTTTTAGACCGGACTGACCCTTTAAGAACAGTCCAGATGAAATGATGAGAGATATTATATAGGTTACATTTATTTAAAAATTAAATAATGCATTTTATCTTTCTTGGCCTTTACATTTCTCATTAAATCTGTATGATGCGGTCATTTTTATTTGTCCTTATTTGTTCTTTTGAACTCGGCTGTGCTACTGATTAAGACGCTGGCGTAATTGTCATTTACGGTAAAAGTGTAAAGTGGCAGTAATGGGAGGTTGAGTATCCACTCCCACTGAAACCGTCTGACAGACTAGGCCTTTATTAAAGGACCACAGCTGCTCCCACGTATCTACACCGCTGCGTTTAATCTCAGTGGAGGGGCCACGTTCTGGCTGGACCGTTCAGGCACGCCCAGAAAAGTACAAAACAATTATGTCTTCAAAGTGGTATGTTCTGAAAACTATAGCCATGTCCAATAACATCCTCTAGCTAGGATACAGGTTGTTTCTGAAGAGCTGGCTTTTGGAGCTTGTAGGATTTTAAACACACACACTTTACTTTCTCAATTACTTTCAGTTCATTTAGTTAATTGAATAATCTTATTATCTATAATCTGCCTGCCCGTCTCCTCTTCAGAATGCTGCCTGCCCGTCTCCTCTTCAGAATGCTGCCTGCCCGTCTCCACTTCAGAATGCTGCCTGCCCGTCTCTACTTCAGAATGCTGCCTGCCCGTCTCCTCTTCAGAATGCTGTCTGCCCGTCTCCTCTTCAGAATGCTGCCTGCCCGTCTCTACTTCAGAATGCTGTCTGCCCGTCTCCTCTTCAAAATGCTGCCTGCCCGTCTCCTCTTCAGTATGCTGCCTGCCCGTCTCCTCTTCAGAATGCTGTCTGCCCGTCTCTACTTCAGAATGCTGCCTGCCCGTCTCCTCTTCAGAATGCTGCCTGCCCGTCTCTACTTCAGAATGCTGTCTGCCCGTCTCTACTTCAGAATGCTGCCTGCCCGTCTCCTCTTCAGAATGCTGCCTGCCCGTCTCTACTTCAGAATGCTGTCTGCCCGTCTCCTCTTCAAAATGCTGCCTGCCCGTCTCCTCTTCAGAATGCTGCCTGCCCGTCTCCTCTTCAGAATGCTGTCTGCCCGTCTCTACTTCATAATGCTGCCTGCCCGTCTCCTCTTCAGAATGCTGCCTGCCCGTCTCTACTTCAGAATGCTGTCTGCCCGTCTCTACTTCAGAATGCTGCCTGCCCGTCTCCTCTTCAGAATGCTGCCTGCCCGTCTCCTCTTCAGAATGCTGCCTGCCCGTCTCCTCTTCAGAATGCTGTCTGCCCGTCTCTACTTCAGAATGCTGCCTGCCCGTCTCCTCTTCAGAATGCTATCTGCCCGTCTCCACTTCAGAATGCTGCCTGCCCGTCTCCTCTTCAGAATGCTGCCTGCCCGTCTCCACTTCAGAATGCTGCCTGCCCGTCTCCACTTCAGAATGCTGCCTGCCCGTCTCCTCTTCAGAATGCTGCCTGCCCGTCTCCTCTTCAGAATGCTGCCTGCCCGTCTCCTCTTCAGAATGCTGCCTGCCCGTCTCCTCTTCAGAATGCTGCCTGCCCGTCTCCTCTTCAGAATGCTGCCTGCCCGTCTCTACTTCAGAATGCTGCCTGCCCGTCTCCTCTTCAGAATGCTGCCTGCCCGTCTCTACTTCAGAATGCTGCCTGCCCGTCTCCTCTTCAGAATGCTGCCTGCCCGTCTCCTCTTCAGAATGCTGCCTGCCCGTCTCCTCTTCAGAATGCTGCCTGCCCGTCTCCTCTTCAGAATGCTGCCTGCCCGTCTCCTCTTCAGAATGCTGCCTGCCCGTCTCTACTTCAGAATGCCGCCTGCCCGAGACCTCTTCAGAATGCCGTCTGCCCGTCTCCTCTTCAGAATGCTGCCTGGCCGTCTCCTCTTCAGAATGCTGCCTGCCCGTCTCCTCTTCAGAATGCTGCCTCTCCGTCTCCACTTCAGAATGCTGCCTGCCCGTCGCCTCTTCAGAATGCTGCCTGCCCGTCGCCTCTTCAGAATGCTGCCTGCCCGTCCCTCTCAGAATGCTGCCTGCCCGTCTCCTCTTCAGAATGCTGCCTGCCCGTCTCCTCTTCAGAATGCTGCCTGCCCGTCTCCTCTTCAGAATGCTGCCTGCCCGTCTCCACTTCAGAATGCTGCCTGCCCGTCTCCACTTCAGAATGCTGCCTGCCCGTCTCCTCTTCAGAATGCTGCCTGCCCGTCTCCTCTTCAGAATGCTGCCTGCCCGTCTCCACTTCAGAATGCTGCCTGCCCGTCTCCTCTTCAGAATGCTGCCTGCCCGTCTCCTCTTCAGAATGCTGCCCGTCTCCTCTTCAGAATGCTGCCTGCCCATCTCCTCTTCAGAATGCTGCCTGCCCGTCTCCTCTTCAGAATGCTGTCTGCCCGTCTCTACTTCAGAATGCTGCCTGCCCGTCTCCTCTTCAGAATGCTGCCTGCCCGTCTCCACTTCAGAATGCTGCCTGCCCGTCTCCACTTCAGAATGCTGCCTGCCCGTCTCCACTTCAGAATGCTGCCTGCCCGTCTCCTCTTCAGAATGCTGCCTGCCCGTCTCCACTTCAGAATGCTGCCTGCCCGTCTCCTCTTCAGAATGCTGCCTGCCCGTCTCCTCTTCAGAATGCTGCCTGCCCGTCTCCTCTTCAGAATGCTGCCTGCCCGTCTCCTCTTCAGAATGCTGCCTGCCCGTCTCCTCTTCAGAATGCTGCCTGCCCGTCTCCTCTTCAGAATGCTGCCTGCCCGTCTCCTCTTCAGAATGCTGCCTGCCCGTCTCCTCTTCAGAATGCTGCCTGCCCGTCTCCTCTTCAGAATGCTGCCTGCCCGTCTCCTCTTCAGAATGCTGCCTGCCTGTCTCCTCTTCAGAATGCTGCCTGCCCGTCTCCTCTTCAGAATGCTGCCTGCCCGTCTCCTCTTCAGAATGCTGCCTGCCCGTCTCCACTTCAGAATGCTGTCTGCCCGTCTCCTCTTCAGAATGCTGCCTGCCCGTCTCCTCTTCAGAATGCTGCCTGCCCGTCTCCTCTTCAGAATGCTGCCTGCCCGTCTCCTCTTCAGAATGCTGCCTGGCCGTTTCCACAAAGAGAAACTCCAAGCATTCTCCCTTCCTCCTCCTCTTTCCCTCCCAGATGGCAGGCAGACTGTAGCTGTTCCTCAAATGGCACGCTATTCCCTACCTAGAGCACTACATTTGACCAGAGCTCAGTGGGGTCTCTGGTCAACAGTAGCTCACTATGAAGGGAACAGGATGCCATTTGGAACGGAACACTATCCTACTAGCTACATCAAAGTCCTCTATCATTTACTACTGGACTATATCCAGTCCACAGAGAGAGAGAGAGAATGGGGAGATTACAAATAATTGCATGGGCTTCATCTCAATCCACCACATCCTCCTTTTTCGGCCGTCCGCATCTGCAGTGAAAGGTGGCTGGGCCACAGCGGTGTTTGTCAGAGCAGGAGACAGCCCATCTGCAGTGGAAGGTGGCTGGGCCACAGCGGTGTTTGTCAGAGCAGGAGACAGCCCATCTGCAGTGGAAGGTGGCTGGGCCACAGCGGTGTTTGTCAGAGCAGGAGACATCCCATCTGCAGTGGAAGGTGGCTGGGCCACAGCAGTGTTTGTCAGAGCAGGAGACATCCCGAAAAATCGTTCCTCTTATAAAAATGTCTGTAGTGTCTGAACGGTTTGCCATGGAAAGGGGAGAGTCTCACAAACACACCGGTGTTGTCCGTTTTGCTCTATGACCCTCACAAGTGTCACTGGACTCGTCTGAAGTCCGTAACGCTGATGTGACAACTTCTGACTGTAGCGCCCAAATTGTTTGAGCTACAAACTAATTTGACCCCACTATGGAAAGAGAAGACTCTTACGAACACGATGTATGGGGGTAGTTTTGTGCTAATAAAAGTAAGGGGTAAAATATGTGTAAAAATATATACAGTATATATATATATTTCCTGAGTTTTCCTATATATGCAGAATATGTGGACACCCCTTTAAATAAGTGGATTCGGCTATTTCAGCCACACCCATTGCTGACAGGTGTATAAAATCCTTCACACAGCCATGCAGTCTCCATAGACAAACATTGGCAGTAGAATGGCCTTACTGAAGAGCTTAGTGACTTTCAACGTGGCACCGTCATAGGATGCCACCTTTCCAACAAGTCAGTTCGTCAAATGTCTGCCCTGCTAGAGCTTCCCCGGTCAACTGTAAGTGATGTTATTGTGAAGTGGCAACGTTTAGGAGCAACAACGGCTCAGCCGTGAAGTGGTAGGCCACACAAGCTCACAGAACAGGACCGCCGAGTGCTGAAGTGCGTAGCGCGTAAAAATTGTCTGTCATCAGTTGCAACACTCACTATCGAGTTTCAAACTTTCTCTGGAAGCAACGTCAGCACAAGAACTGTTCGTCGGGAGCTTCATGAAATGGGTTTCCATGGCCGAGCACCATGAGCTATACGAAGTGTCGGCTGGAGTGGTGTAAAGCTCGCCGCCATTGGACTCTGGAGCAATGGAAATACGTTGTCTAAAGTAATGAATCTCGCTTCACCATCTGGCAGTCCGAAGGACAAATCTGGGGTTGGCGGATGCCAAGAGAACGCTACCTGTCCCAATGTATAGTGCCAACTGTAAAGTTTGGTGGCGGAGAGGCTGTTTTTCATGGTCCGGGCCCCTTAGTTCCAGTGAAGGGAAATCTTAATGCTACAGCAGACAATGACATTCTGTGCTTCCAACTTTGTGGCAACAGTTTGGGGAAGTCCCTTTCCAGTTTCAGCATGACAATGCCCCCATGCACAAATCGAGGTCCATACAGAAATGGTTTATTGAGAGCAGTATGGAAGAACTAGACTGGCCTGCCCAGAGCCCTGACCTCAACCCCATCGAACACCTTAGGGATGAACTAGAACACCGAATGCGAGCCAGGCCTAATCGCCCAACATCAGTACCCGACCTCACTAATACTCTTGTGGCTGAATGGAAGCAAGTCCCCGCAGCAATGTTCCAACATCTAGTGGAAAGCCTTCCCAGAAGAGTGGAGGCTGTTATAGCAGCAATGTTCCAACATCTAGTGGAAAGCCTTCCCAGAAGAGTGGAGGCTGTTACAGCAGCAATGTTTCAACATCTAGTGGAAAGCCTTCCCAGAAGAGTGGAGGCTGTTATAGCAGCAATGTTCCAACATCTAGTGGAAAGCCTTCCCAGAAGAGTGGAGGCTGTTACAGCAGCAATGTTTCAACATCTAGTGGAAAGCCTTCCCAGAAGAGTGGAGGCTGTTATAGCAGCAATGTTCCAACATCTAGTGGAAAGCCTTCCCAGAAGAGTGGAGGCTGTTATAGCAGCAATGTTCCAACATCTAGTGGAAAGCCTTCCCAGAAGAGTGGAGGCTGTTACAGCAGCAATGTTTCAACATCTAGTGGAAAGCCTTCCCAGAAGAGTGGAGGCTGTTATAGCAGCAATGTTCCAACATCTAGTGGAAAGCCTTCCCAGAAGAGTGGAGGCTGTTACAGCAGCAATGTTTCAACATCTAGTGGAAAGCCTTCCCAGAAGAGTGGAGGCTGTTATAGCAGCAATGTTCCAACATCTAGTGGAAAGCCTTCCCAGAAGAGTGGAGGCTGTTATAGCAGCAGAGTTCCAACATCTAATGGAAAGCCTTCCTAGAAGAGTGGAGGCTGTTATAGCAGCAATGTTCCAACATCTAGTGGAAAGCCTTCCCAGAAGAGTGGAGGCTGTTATAGCAGCAGAGTTCCAACATCTAATGGAAAGCCTTCCCAGAAGAGTGGAGGCTGTTATAGCAGCAATGTTCCAACATCTAGTGGAAAGCCTTCCCAGAAGAGTGGAGGCTGTTATAGCAGCAATGTTCCAACATCTAGTGGAAAGCCTTCCCAGAAGAGTGGAGGCTGTTAAAGCAGCAATGTTCCAACATCTAGTGGAAAGCCTTCCCAGAAGAGTGGAGGTTGTTGTAGCAGCAAAGGGGGGACCAACTCTATATTAATGCCCAAGATTTTGGAATGAGATGCTCAATGAGCAGGTGTCCACAAACGTTTGGTCATGAAGTGTATCTCCTACATATAGGACAGACTCTTCAAAACCTGTTTACCATTTATGAATGTGTTATCCAATATGTTTCTATAAGCTATAGTAGTAAAGGCCAACTTCAATATTTAATCAAAAAATTCGAAATAAATTAAAATGGATACCTAAAGATTAAATTCTAAATCAAATAACTAAATGATCCATGGTATGACCATCTTAAAACAATTCCATATGTTAGCTTAGTACCCTGCCCACTGTACTTACAAAATGTACAAACAATTCCATATGTTAGCTTAGTACCCTGCGCACTGTACTTACAAAATGTACAAACAATTCCATATGTTAGCTTAGTACCCTGTACTTACAAAATGTACAAAACACTGCTTGTTCTTCCAACTATTGTATCAAAAGTGTTTTGAGTAACTTTAGAAAAATGTAAAGTTCTTATTCCGTCACAATTTACTTATTTGTGTGGCAAATTAATATAATAATATATACAGGTAGGCCTAATACTATACATCGATTAGAATAAGACTTATGTTATGAAGAGACCTGGGTACATACAGTTGAAGACATATCACTTCGATGATTCTATAGTTTCCCAAAATATACAGTTGAAGTCGAAGTTTACATACACTTATGTTGGAGTCATTAAAACTCGTTTTTCAACCACTCCACAAATTTCTTGTTAACAAACTATAGTTTTGGCAAGTCGGTTAGGACATCTGTTTGTGCATGACACACGTAATTTTTCCAACAATTGTTTACAGACAGATTATTTCACTTATAATTCACTGTATCACAATTCCAGTGGGTCAGAAGTTTGCATACACTAAGTTGACTGTGCCTTTAAACAGCTTGGAAAATTCCAGAAAATTATATCATGGCTTTAGAAGCTTCTGGTAGGCTAATTGACATCATTTGAGTCAATTGGAGGTGTACCTGTGGATGTATTTCAAGGCCTATCTTCAAACTCAATGCATCTTTGCTTGACATTATGGGCAAATAAAAAGAAATCAGCCAAGACCTCAGAAAAAGAATTGTAGACCTCCACAAGTCTTGTTCATCCTTGGGAGCAATTTCCAAACGCCTGAAGATACCACGTTCATCGGTACAAACAATAGTACGCAAGTATAAACACAATGGGACCACGCAGCCGGCATACCAATCAGGAAGGAGACGCGTTCTGTCTCCTAGAGATGAACGTACTTTGGTGCGAATGTGCAAATCAATCCCAGACCAACAGCAAAGGACCATGTGAAGATGCTGGAGGAAACAGGTACAAAAGTATCTACATCCACAGTAAAACGAGTCCTAAATCGACATAACCTGAAAGGCCGCTCAGCAAGGAAGAAGTCACTGCTCCAAAACCACCATAAAAAAGCCAGACAACGGTTTGCAACTGCACTTGGGGACAAAGATTGTACTTTTTGGAGAAATGTCCTCTGGTCTGATGAAACTAAAATAGAACTGTTTGTCCATAATGACCATCGTTATGTTTGGAGGAAAAAAGGGGAGGCTTGCAATCCGAAGAACACCATCCCAACCGTGAAGCACGGGGGTGGCAGCATCATGTTGTGGGGGTGCTTTGCTGCAGGAGGGACTGGTGTACTTCACAAAATAGATGGCATCGTGAGGTAGGAAAATTATGTGGATATATTGAAGCAACATCACAAGACATCAGTCAGGAAGTTAAAGCTTGGTCGCAAATGGGTCTTCCAAATGGACAATGACCCCAAGCATACTTCCAAAGTTGTGGCAAAATGGCTTTAAGACAACAAAGTCAAGATATTGGAGTGGCCATCACAAAGCCCTGACCTCAATCCTATAGAATATGGGCAGAACTGAAAAAGCGTGTGAGAGCAAGGAGGCCTACAAACCTGACTCAGTTACACCAGCTCTGTCAGGAGGAATGGGCCAAAATTCACCCAACATGCACGGCACTGACACAAATGACTGATCATTGGCTGAGAGAAATTGATAATAAAAACGATGGTGGGAGCTGTTAGACCAGTGCGGCTTTTGATATTATTGATCATAGTCTGCTGCTGGAAAAACTTACATGTTATGGTATGTGTTATGGCTTTACACCCCCTGCTATAATGTGGATAAAGAGTTACCTGTCTAACAGAACACAGAGGGTGTTCTTTAATGGAAGCCTCTCCAACATAATCCAGTTGGAATCAGGAATTCCCCAGGGCAGCTGTCTAGGCCCCTTGCTTTTTTCAATCATTACTAACGACATGCTACTGACCTGCTACTTTGATGTAATGTCCTTAAAACAAGTCAAAATGAGGCTCAGTAGTGTGTGTGGCCTCCACGTGCCTGTATGACCTCCCTACAATGCCTAGGCATGCTCCTGATGAGGTGGCGGATGGTCTCCTGAGGGATCTCCTCCCAGACCTGGACTAAAGCATCCGCCAACTCCTGGACAGTCTGTGGTGCAACGTGGCGTTGGTGGATGGAGCGAGACATGATGTCCCAGATGTGCTCAATTGGATTCAGGTCTGGGGAACGGGCGGGCCAGTCCATAGCATCAATGCCTTCCTCTTGCAGGAACTGCTGACACACTCCAGCCACATGAGGTCTAGCATTGTCTTGCATTAGGAGGAACCCAGGGCCAACCGCACCAGCATATGGTCGCACAAGGGGTCTGAGGATCTCATCTCGGTACCTAATGGCAGTCAGGCTACCTCTGGCGAGCACATGGAGGGCTGTGCGGCCCCCCAAAGAAATGCCACCCCACACCATGACTGACCCACCGCCAAACCGGTCATGCTGGAGGATGTTGCAGGCAGCAGAACGTTCTCCACGGCGTCTCCATACTCTGTCACGTCTGTCACATGTGCTCAGTGTGAACCTGCTTTCTTTTCGTTTGAGCAGACACATGCACATTTGTGGCCTGCTGGAGGTCATTTTGCAGGGCTCTGGCAGTGCTCCTCCTGCTCCTCCTTGCACAAAGGCAAAGGTAGCGGTCCTGCTGCTTGGTTGTTGCCCTCCTACGGCCTCCTCCACGTCTCCTGATGTACTGGCCTGTCTCCTGGTAGCGCCTCCATGCTCTGGACACTACGCTGACAGACACAGCAAACCTTCTTGCCACAGCTCGCATTGATGTGCCATCCTGGATGAGCTGCACTACCTGAGCCACTTGTGTGGGTTGTAGACTCCGTCTCATGCTACCACTAGAGTGAAAGCACCGCCAGCATTCAAAAGTGACCAAAACATCAGCCAGGAAGCATAGGAACTGAGAAGTGGTCTGTGGTCACCACCTGCAGAACCACTCCTTTATTGGGGGTGTCTTGCTAATTGCCTATAATTTCCACCTGTTGTCTATTCCATTTGCACAACAGCATGTGAAATGTATTGTTAATCAGTGTTGCTTCCTAAGTGGACAGTTTGATTTCACAGAAGTGTGATTGACTTGGAGTTACATTGTGTTGTTTAAGTGTTCCCTTTAATTTTTTGAGCAGTGTATAAAGGGGAAGTTATCAGGGAGGTGATGAAGTCCAGGTGTGCCTAATGAGGTGCAGGTGTGCCTAATGAGGTGCAGGTGTGCCTAATGAGGTGCAGGTGTGCCTAAT
>NC_092104.1:1579657-1774657 GCF_045679555.1 Salvelinus alpinus | reverse complement strand
CTTACTCTCACTGGGACCATGGCGATCTGTCCGCGGCTACTGCTGCTGCTCGGATGGAGCTATCTATGCGGTGGATATTGCGCGATGTTGAAAGATCATTTCACAGATTTAAAAATTAAAGGTACATCTGGGCACTCCGGTGCGGCCCGGGGGGACAAAGACCGCTCAGAGAAGGATGAGCACGACCTACTTTTACAGGATACTATGACGGAACACATGCAGATGCTTTACGACCAATACAACCGTGCAGGATTTCCTTTCCAGGACGGGAATACGGTCCGGAGCTTTAAAGCGCGCTGGGGTATGTATATGATGTATCCATACAGCGGCTGCCTATTTTAACGCACCATAAAGCAACCCTCATACTACCATAGTATGGGCTATAGGGTTTCTAGACAGTCATGTAAGAGTGTAGTTTCATGATTTTATTGATAGTTATTCAACTGTTCTGTGTTGTATAGTTTGGACTAGGTTGAAGCACCTGTTGATCCAAAACCTATCCAATGCCTGCTTCACCTGTTGATCCAAAACCTATCCACCGTCTGCTTCACCTGTTGATCCAAAACCTATCCAATGCCTGCTTCACCTGTTGATCCAAAACCTATCCAATGCCTGCTTCACCTGTTGATCCAAAACCTATCTAATGCCTGCTGCACCTGTTGATCCAAAACCTATCCAAAGCCTGCTTCACCTGTTGATCCAAAAACCTATCCAAAGCCTGCTTCACCTGTTGATCCAAAAACCTATCCAACGTCTGCTTCACCTGTTGCTTAGTACGGAAATTATTCAGACGAACAAGATTTCAAGCCCGTTACACATTTATAGATGACAATGCGACTGGTAAAAATAATTCGTCTTTGTGTGTTAAATCTGCATAATCTTTTTTTAATGAAGGTTATGTATTTGAATGTATGGACTAAACTCGGCTGGTGTGGCCTGTTTAAATCTTACATATAACTGATTTTACATTCAAGAGGCCGTTATTTAGTTATCGCTGTAGCTACACTGAGTGTACAAAACATTAGGAACACCCTCCTAATATTGCATTGCACTCCCTTTGGCCCCCAGAACAGCCTCATTTCGTCGGGTCATGGACTCTACAAGGTGTTGAAAGCCGTTCCACAGGGATGCTGGTCCATGTTGACTTCAATGCTTCCCACAGTTGTGTCAAGTTGGCTGGATGTCCTTTGGGTGGTGGGCCATTCTTGATTCACTTGATAATCTGTTGAGGGTGAAAAACCCAGCAGCGTTGCAGATCTTGACACACTCAAACCGGTGCGCCTGGCACCTACTACCATACCCCGTTCAAAGCACTTAAATATTTGGTCTTGCCCATCCACCCTCTGAATGGCACACATACACAATCCATGTATTAAATGTCTCAAGGCTTAAAAATCCTTCTTTAACCTGTCTCCTCCCCCTTCATCTACACTGATTGAAGTGGATTTAGTGACATCAGTAAGGGATCATAGCTTTCACCTGGATTCACCTGGTAAATTTAGCTTACAATTGGCTCATTCCTCCCCCCTCCTCTCCCCTGTAACTATTCCCCAGGTCGTTGCTGTAAATGAGAACGTGTTCTCAGTCAACTTACCTGGTAAATTAAGGGTACTCCTTAATTTATGTCATGGAAAGAGCAGGTGTTCCTAATGTTTTGTACACTCAATGTATATAACCACTAATATGATAGTCCTACCATCTCTTCCCACAGCAGTAGGATCATATTTACGCCTACAGCCATGTAGAACCCATAGTTACAGGACGTAACATTGTCTCTGTGCCATTATAGCGTCTGTGAGAGCATGAGCAGCGCCAATGAGGCCATCTCCATTTTGAGATAGTCAATTTTCTTCTTCTACTACTTCTATGAGTTGGCAAACAAACTGAAAGGGTGCATATCGCCACCTAGAGGGGTGTTGTTTGAACAGGCCTGAAGCCAAGGTTGGTGATGTACTGCCACCTAGAGGGGTGTTGTTTGAACAGGCCTAAAGCCAAGGTTGGTGACGTACCGCCATCTAGAGGGTGTTGTTTGAACAGGCCTAAAGCCAAGGTTGGTGACGTACTGCCACCTAGAGGGGTGTTGTTTGAACAGGCCTAAAGCCAAGGTTGGTGACGTACTGCCACCTAGAGGGGTGTTGTTTGAACAGGCCTAAAGCCAAGGTTGGTGATGTACTGCCATCTAGAGGGTGTTGTTTGAACAGGCGTGAAGCCAAGGTTGGTGACGTACTGCCATCTAGAGAGGTGTTGTTTGAACAGGCCTAAAGCCAAGGTTGGTGACGTACTGCCATCTAGAGAGGTGTTGTTTGAACAGGCCTAAAGCCAAGGTTGGTGACGTACCGCCATCTAGAGGGTGTTGTTTGAACAGGCGTGAAGCCAAGGTTGGTGACGTACTGCCACCTAGAGGGGTGTTGTTTGAACAGGCCTGAAGCCAAGGTTGGTGACGTACCGCCACCTAGAGGGGTGTTGTTTGAACAGGCCTAAAGCCAAGGTTGGTGACATACCGCCACCTATAGGGGTGTTGTTTGAACAGGCGTGAAGCCAAGGTTGGTGACGTACTGCCATCTAGAGAGGTGTTGTTTGAACAGGCCTAAAGCCAAGGTTGGTGACGTACTGCCATCTAGAGAGGTGTTGTTTGAACAGGCCTAAAGCCAAGGTTGGTGACGTACCGCCATCTAGAGGGTGTTGTTTGAACAGGCGTGAAGCCAAGGTTGGTGACGTACTGCCACCTAGAGGGGTGTTGTTTGAACAGGCCTGAAGCCAAGGTTGGTGACGTACCGCCACCTAGAGGGGTGTTGTTTGAACAGGCCTAAAGCCAAGGTTGGTGACATACCGCCACCTATAGGGGTGTTGTTTGAACAGGCGTGAAGCCAAGGTTGGTGACGTACTGCCACCTAGAGGGGTGTTGTTTGAACAGGCCTAAAGCCAAGGTTGGTGACGTACTGCCACCTAGAGGGGTGTTGTTTGAACAGGCCTAAAGCCAAGGTTGGTGACGTACTGCCACCTAGAGGGGTGTTGTTTGAACAGGCCTAAAGCCAAGGTTGGTGACATACCGCCACCTATAGGGGTGTTGTTTGAACAGGCGTGAAGCCAAGGTTGGTGACGTACTGCCACCTAGAGGGGTGTTGTTTGAACAGGCCTAAAGCCAAGGTTGGTGACGTACTGCCACCTAGAGGGGTGTTGTTTGAACAGGCCTAAAGCCAAGGTTGGTGACGTACTGCCACCTAGAGAGGTGTTGTTTGAACAGGCCTAAAGCCAAGGTTGGTGACGTACTGCCATCTAGAGGGTGTTGTTTGAACAGGCCTAAAGCCAAGGTTGGTGACGTACTGCCACCTAGAGGGGTGTTGTTTGAACAGGCCTAAAGCCAAGGTTGGTGACGTACTGCCACCTAGAGGGGTGTTGTTTGAACAGGCCTAAAGCCAAGGTTGGTGACGTACCGCCACCTAGAGGGGTGTTGTTTGAACAGGCCTAAAGCCAAGGCTGGTGACGTACTGCCACCTAGAGGGGTGTTGTTTGAACAGGCCTAAAGCCAAGGTTGGTGATGTACTGCCACCTAGAGGGGTGTTGTTTGAACAGGCCTAAAGCCAAGGTTGGTGACGTACCGCCACCTAGAGGGTGTTGTTTGAACAGGCCTAAAGCCAAGGTTGGTGACGTACTGCCATCTAGAGGGTGTTGTTTGAACAGGCGTGAAGCCAAGGTTGGTGACGTACCGCCACCTAGAGGGGTGTTGTTTGAACAGGCCTAAAGCCAAGGTTGGTGATTTACTGCCACCTGCAGTTATGGAATGTTTGCTCACCAGTATAATTCATTGGCTGATCCCTCCTGATGACCTGGAATGAAGTATGTGATCCTTCCTTCAACCATAGGAAGTCCCAGCCGGTTGACTACTTCAAAATTGTGAAAGTCCTCAATGGTGCTGCTCTTTTGCTAAAAGAGGATTTTAGGCACTAGAGTCCTCTACCATTCTCTATGGTAGAACCCCAGTCAGGTTTTAGCACTCATACATGAGATAATACTGCCTCCTACTGACATGACTTGATAATGCAGGATGGGTAGGCTAGACCGAGCAATGATGGGCTCCTGGGTACTTCCTTGTTCTACGGGTCTACACAGTTGTAGCTCACTTAGCAGCAGAACTACTGCGAGAGTTTGGTTTTGAAGCCAGAGAGGATGGGTCGGAGTTAGATTTCACTGTTAGTTTCGAAAAAAAAAAAAAAATGATTCATCAGTTTCAGTTAATGAAACTGATCACTGTCTAAAGCAGTGTGCACTGTTGGTGCACTGTTGATTGTATGCGTTGCATTGCGTGGCCTTGCTGGTAACTGTCACCCCAGGACATTTTGCTACAAAATATGAGTTACTTCTCACACTGTTGCGTGACTGCAGTGCTTGGCAAACAGGAGTGAAGGACACTGTGTCCTGGTGTTGTTGCCGTTCATTCTCTCCCCATTGAGTAGACTGTATCACATGACATCTAGATGGATAACCAATGTGAGATATGTCTTGTGTAAGCTGCTATCTTATTTGAAATGTAATCCTGGGAAGGGGAAATGGCTGGTAGACACCTCGATACACCACTGCAATGAGTGATAGGGTTTTCGGACCTGGCTTATATAGCCTAATATCTAAATGCCTTTTACTGTTCAGCTCCAGATTTGAAACTAAGTTGAACGATATGCACGTAGAGATGCTATAAGTCATGTAATTCTATGGATATGTGGACCTGTCTGGACTATACTCTCTATTCTGACTGCCGCTTCCTGTTCCTCTCCCAGGCACCATCAACAACCAGCAGTTCCAGATCTTCAACCTGACCTCTCTCACCAAGTCAGAGGCCGTCCTGTCGGCCATGCTCCACTACTACATAGGAGACCTCCAGAACAGCACCCAGCACCCGGGCTGCAACAGCACCGCCAGGCCCAAGCCCAAGAGCTGTGGAGCTCCGTCCCCATCCCTGTCCCGCCACGGCCCCAGTAGACACAGTCATGTCCAGATGGGTGTGTGGAGCTTCGCCTCAGTGGATAACCATATCAGGACTTTGGGCCACTTTGTGATCAACGTGTCTACACTATACAGGGACTTCATCTCTTGGCAGTGGAAGGATGTCACCCAGGTGGTGAACCAGGCCAAGCATCATGATGAGCTGCTGATCGGGATAGACGTGGCATCCCAGCCTGGACCCAGGCCCTGGGAGAAGCTCCTCTCAGACCGCTTTCCTTACATCCTGGTCTACGCCAACGACTCGACCATCTCCGAACCTGAGAGCGTGGTGTCGACACTACAGAGTCATCAGAGGCATCAAACCACGATGACCACGGAAGAAGGGGCATTCGCCTCCGGCTTCCATAAACTGGGGCTGCACGCTCAGAATAGCACCGCCGCTCAACAACAGACGCCTCCTCACAGACGCCGGCGCTCGACTAGCGTCCTCCTCCCGCTCCAGAACAACGAGTTACCGGGGCCGGAGTACCCGTATGAGACGACGGGCTGGGACGAGAATAGCCCCTACGAACCGCTGGAGAACAAGCCGGTCCGTCGGCCGAGGAAAAAGACGCGTGGTAAGAGCCAGAGGCACGGGGGTAAGATGCCCCTGCTGCAGTTTGACGAGCAGACGATAAAGAAGGCTCGTAAGAAGCAGTGGAACGAACCACGGAACTGTGCTCGTCGCTACCTGAAGGTGGACTTCGCAGACATTGGCTGGAGCGAGTGGATTATATCTCCCAAGTCTTTTGATGCCTACTACTGCTCAGGATCATGCCAGTTCCCTATGCCTAAGGTATGTCTTCATGCTTCATGGCATCGGGTTTATGAACTGATATATGCTGAGTGTATTAAACATTAAGGAAACCTGCTCTTTCCCGGATGGGGATTTTGAAAGGTGTCCTTAATGTTTTGTACACATGAACCGTCAAAGAGAATCATCAATAAATGGGAAATAGGATTATACTCTTAGGTAAAGTATTTATTTTTCTCTGTAGAAAAACGGATCCAACTAGAGAGGTTTAAGACCTTCGTTAGACATCGTAGTAAAATAGAAGGACTGCAAAAGGAAATAGTCAAATGGTAATATACTGGGAAAGATGGGTTAGTCTGTGGACATCTGATTGGTTGATTTGCCGATATACTTGGAATCCAGTACGATTTAGAAATACATTTATTTATATATATATATATATTTATATACACTGCTCAAAAAAATAAAGGGAACACTTAAACAACACAATGTAACTCCAAGTCAATCACACTTCTGTGAAATGAAACTGTCCACTTAGGAAGCAACACTGATTGACAATACATTTCACATGCTGTTGTGCAAATGGAATAGACAAAAGGTGGAAATTATAGGCAATTAGCAAGACACCCCCAATAAAGGAGTGGTTCTGCAGGTGGTGACCACAGACCACTTCTCAGTTCCTATGCTTCCTGGCTGATGTTTTGGTCACTTTTGAATGCTGGCGGTGCTTTCACTCTAGTGGTAGCATGAGACGGAGTCTACAACCCACAAGTGGCTCAGGTAGTGCAGCTCATCCAGGATGGCACATCAATGCGAGCTGTGGCAAGAAGGTTTGCTGTGTCTGTCAGCGTAGTGTCCAGAGCATGGAGGCGCTACCAGGAGACAGGCCAGTACATCAGGTGACGTGGAGGAGGCCGTAGGAGGGCAACAACCCAGCAGCAGGACCGCTACCTCCGCCTTTGTGCAAGGAGGAGCACTGCCAGAGCCCTGCAAAATGACCTCCAGCAGGCCACTGGGTCTATTAAACCAAGATTTCATTCAAACAAAAAACCGGCGGACATAAAAATGTTGATTAAAAAGCATCTCATTTTTTTCAATACTGAAGTCAAAGTTCATTATAACTTGCTTGGGTAGGGAAGGAGAGGAATTTCCACGCTTTAGCGCCTTAACAGTTTTCCAAAATGTAGATGGATCACCAGCAGAGTCAGCGATAGAACTCAGGAAGTAGCTTGATTTAACCTTTTTTACTAAGGACGTGCATTTACTTCTCAGTTACCTGAAAATCTGCCAGTCCACAACAGCATCAGTTAGTCTAGCTTTGGCCCAGGCACAATTTATTTTTCTAAAGATAACCAGGGATTGTATCTATTTTTTAGTCTATAGCGTATAATTATAGAATTATATTTACAACCTATTAATTCAATAGCATGTCTGTGGGCGGCTGCCTAATCCTGCCGAATGGGCAGGCCAGCTGTGGGGACTAATCACATAGTCACATTTACAATCCCTATTAATTTCAATAGCATCTCTGTGGGCCGAGTCATAAAGATTTGTCATTGAACTTTTAAAATGTATGACCTTTTATTGTGGCATAAACACAACCAGACATGACGTTTTCATGTGATTGTCAATCAATGATTTCAAAGGGTTTTCACGAGGCTACGGGCTCACGTCCATCCACTCCCAGCATATCTCCAGCCTCCAAAACAGCGGTGAATAGAAAGAGATATCTGTTACACACAACACCAGAAAGTGTCATGACGTGGGGATTGTCATTAGGTCAGAACTAATGCGTCCACTGCTGTCCTCACGCCTCTCTGTGTCTGCCACTCATCTCTGCCTTGGCAACAGTTCAGTGTTCTCGGTGAACCACATAGCAGTTTGGAGCGGAGGCTACACGTTTTCAGGTCCAGTCACTCATGTTTCATGCCTCTGACGTGCGGTAATGATAAATAATGTTGTAATAGCCTACAGTTTTCTTGAAATGTTTGTTTAAATTATTGGCTCCTGTTTAACCGGTGCGGCGTACCCTCACTATGTTTAACCGGTATGGCGTACCCTCACTATGTTTAACCGGTATGGCGTACCCTCACTATGTTTAACCGGTATGGCGTACCCTCACTATGTTTAACCGGTAAGGCGTACCCTCACTATGTTTAACCGGTATGGCGTACCCTCACTATGTTTAACCGGTATGGCGTACCCCCACTATGTTTAACCGGTATGGCGTACCCTCACTATGTTTCACCGGTACGGCGTACCCTCACTATGTTTAACCGGTATGGCGTACCCTCACTATTTTTAACCGGTACGGCGTACCCTCACTATGTTTAACCGGTATGGCGTACCCTCACTATGTTTAACCGGTATGGTGTACCCCCACTATGTTTAACCGGTAAGGCGTACCCTCACTATGTTTAACCGGTACGGCGTACCCTCACTATGTTTAACCGGTATGGCGTACCCCCACTATGTTTAACCGGTATGGCGTACCCCCACTATGTTTAACCGGTATGGCGTACCCCCACTATACTTAACCGGTATGGCGTACCCCCACTATGTTTAACCGGTATGGCGTACCCCCACTATGTTTAACCGGTATGGCGTACCCCCACTATGTTTAACCGGTATGGCGTACCCCCACTATGTTTAACCGGTACGCCGTACCCTCACTATGTTTAACCGGTATGGCGTACCCTCACTATGTTTAACCGTTATGGCGTACCCCCACTATGTTTAACCGGTATGGTGTACCCCCACTATGTTTAACCGGTACGGCGTACCCTCACTATGTTTAACCGGTATGGCGTACCCTCACTATGTTTAACCGGTACGGCGTACCCTCACTATGTTTAACCGGTATGGCGTACCCCCACTATGTTTAACCGGTACGGCGTACCCTCACTATGTTTAACCGGTATGGCGTACCCCCACTATGTTTAACCGGTATGGCGTACCCCCACTATGTTTAACCGGTATGGCGTACCCCCACTATGTTTAACCGGTATGGCGTACCCCCACTATGTTTAACCGGTACGCCGTACCCTCACTATGTTTAACCGGTATGGCGTACCCTCACTATGTTTAACCGTTATGGCGTACCCCCACTATGTTTAACCGGTATGGTGTACCCCCACTATGTTTAACCGGTACGGCGTACCCTCACTATGTTTAACCGGTATGGCGTACCCTCACTATGTTTAACCGGTACGGCGTACCCTCACTATGTTTAACCGGTATGGCGTACCCCCACTATGTTTAACCGGTAAGGCGTACCCCCACTATGTTTAACCGGTATGGCGTACCCCCACTATGTTTAACCGGTATGGCGTACCCCCACTATGTTTAACCGGTAAGGCGTACCCCCACTATGTTTAACCGGTATGGCGTACCCCCACTATGTTTAACCGGTATGGCGTACCCCCACTATGTTTAACCGGTACGGCGTACCCCCACTATGTTTAACCGTTATGGCGTACCCCCACTATGTTTAACCGGTATGGTGTACCCCCACTATGTTTAACCGGTATGGCGTACCCCCACTATGTTTAACCGGTATGGCGTACCCCCACTATGTTTAACCGGTATGGCGTACCCCCACTATGTTTAACCGGTATGGCGTACCCCCACTATGTTTAACCGGTATGGCGTACCCCCACTATGTTTAACCGGTATGGCGTACCCCCACTATGTTTAACCGGTATGGCGTACCCCCACTATGTTTAACCGGTATGGCGTACCCCCACTATGTTTAACCGGTATGGCGTACCCCCACTATGTTTAACCGGTATGGTGTACCCCCACTATGTTTAACCGGTATGGCGTACCCTCACTATGTTTAACCGGTATGGCGTACCCCCACTATGTTTAACCGGTATGGCGTACCCTCACTATGTTTAACCGGTAAGGCGTACCCCCACTATGTTTAACCGGTATGGCGTACCCCCACTATGTTTAACCGGTATGGCGTACCCCCACTATGTTTAACCGGTATGGCGTACCCCCACTATGTTTAACCGGTATGGCGTACCCCCACTATGTTTAACCGGTACGCCGTACCCTCACTATGTTTAACCGGTATGGCGTACCCCCACTATGTTTAACCGGTATGGCGTACCCCCACTATGTTTAACCGGTATGGCGTACCCCCACTATGTTTAACCGGTATGGCGTACCCTCACTATGTTTAACCGGTATGGCGTACCCTCACTATGTTTAACCGGTATGGCGTACCCCCACTATGTTTAACCGGTACGGCGTACCCCCACTATGTTTAACCGGTATGGCGTACCCCCACTATGTTTAACCGGTATGGCGTACCCTCACTATGTTTAACCGGTATGGCGTACCCCCACTATGTTTAAACGGGACTTTTCGCACCAAAGTACGTTCATCTCTAGGAGACAGAACGTGTCTCCTTCCTGAGCGGTATGACGGCTGTGTGGTCCCATGGTGTTTATAGTTGCGTACTATTGTTTATACAGATGAACGTGGTACCTTCAGGCGTTTGGAAATTGTTCCCAAGGATGAACCAGACTTGTGGAGGTCTACAATTTTTTTTCTGAGGTCTTGGCTGATTTCTTTAGATTTTCCTATGATGTCAAGCAAAGTTTGAAAAAGTTTGCAAAGTTTGAGCACTGAGTTTGAAGGTAGGCCTCGAAATACATCCACAGGTACACCTCCAATTGACTCAAATAATGTCAATTAGCCTATCAGAAGCTTCTAAAGCCATGACATAATTTTCTGGAATTTTCCAAGCTGTTTAAAAGTACAGTCAACATAGTGTATGTAAACTTCTGACCCACTGGAATTGTGATACAGTGAATTATAAGTGAAATAATCTGTCTGTAAACAATTGTTGGAAAAATGACTTGTTTCATGTACGAAGTAGATGTCCTAACCGACTTGCCAAAACTGTAGTTTGTTAACAAGAAATTTGTGGAGTGGTTGAAAAACAAGTTTCAATGACTCCAACCTAAGTGTATGTAAATTTCCGACTTCAAATGTAAAATATCCTTTGATTTGTTTATCACTTTTTGGTTATTTCATAGTTTTTATCTTCACTCTTATTCTACAATTATAGTCCAGTCAGTTTGGAGCTGGCTGTATATAGGGCTTGAGGTTACGGTGTAGTGCCTACGGCCTGGGTGTTCTTTGTAGTCAGAGAATGCTCTTTCCTTGTGAAGATCCTGCTTCACACGCCTCAGGTCGGTTCCAGAAACAAACCCTACTCCCTAGACATGTGAAGGATTGAAAGGATCAGAGGAAGGATGGTCGTAGGGCTCCTGGGAACAACTAGGTATTACTCATGGTGATAAGGGAAGAGCCTGTCACTCATTTAACCAGTCATGTTTTAGCTGGACTAGACAGTGTGTCTGAACATGCAAAAAGCTGTCCAAGAATGAGGTGTCCTCAAGACTCCCATCACCAGCCTCTTGTTCTCCAGGCGGTCACCTGGTTGGGACACTAAGCAGGTGGCAAGAAATACAATATCACAAACAGGTCTCCCTTCGAAAAGAGATACTCAAGATACTTCCTGGTTAAATAAAGGATAAAACGTTTTAACTATGACCTACTGTCAAATGTCCTCCCATTTCATAGAACTGTCATGTTTGTTGTCATAAGGTTGTTGTTCACCTCCTCCTTCTCTTCTGTCCTGTAGTCTCTGAAGCCTAGTAACCACGCCACCATCCAGAGCATTGTGAGAGCGGTAGGGGTGGTGTCTGGTATCCCTGAGCCCTGCTGTGTCCCAGACAAGATGTCTTCCCTCTCCATCCTCTTCTTCGACGAGGACAAGAACGTGGTGCTCAAAGTCTATCCAAACATGACTGTGGACTCCTGCGCCTGCAGATAGGGACAATTACCACACACACACACACACCCACACAGGCACATTCACAAAGAAACACACACACACACAGCCGGACAATAAGAAATGCTCTCTCTCTCTCTCTCTCTCTCTCTCTCTCTCTCTCTCTCTCTCTCTCTCTCTCTCTCTCTCTCTCTCTCTCTCTCTCTCTCTCTCTCTCTTTCTCTTTCTCTTTCTCTCTGTCAGTCTCTCTCTCTTTCCCTCTCTCCCTCCCTCTTTCTCTCTCTCTCCCTCTCTCTTTCTCTCTCTCTCTCTCTCTCTCTCTCTCCCTCTCGCTGTCTCTCTCAAATCAAATTTTGCAGATGTTATTGCAGGTGCAGTAATACCTAGCAATACAAAACAATGCACACAAATCCCAGAAAGTAAAAAGAAAGAAATTAAGAAATATCAGAAAGAGCAATGTCAGAGTCTGGGAATATAAATATCTACACTGAGTGGACAAAACATTAAGGACACCTGTTATTTCCATGACCGACTGACCAGGTGAATCCAGGGGAAATCTATGATCACTTTGTCACTTGTTAAATCCACTTCAATCAGTGTAGATGAAGGAGAGGAGACTGGTTAAAGAGGGATGTTTAAGCCTTGAGACAATTGAGACATGGATTGTGTATGTGTGCATTAATAGACAATATAGACATTATGGACTTTATATGGATAGAAAAGGTGTGTACAGCAGTAGTTATATAGGATGAACCAGGACTAGAATACAGTATATACATATGAAGTGGACAGCAGTAGTTATATAGGATGAACCTTCACTAGAATACAGTATATACATATGAAGTGGGTAAAACAGTATGTAAACATTATTAAAGAGACCAGTGTTCAATGACTATGTACACAGGGCAGAGTACCCTGCACCATAGAGTGGTAGCTGGCTAGTAACAGTGACTAAGGTCCAGGGTACTGAGTGGTAGCTGGCTAGTAACAGTGACTAAGGTCCAGGGTACTGAGTGGTAGCTGGCTAGTAACAGTGACTAAGGTTCAGGGTACTGAGTGGTAGCTGGCTAGTAACAGTGACTAAGGTTCAGGGTACTGAGTGGTAACTGGCTAGTAACAGTGACTAAGGTTCAGGGTACTGGGTGGTAGCTGGCTAGTAACAGTGACTAAGGTTCAGGGCAGGGTACTGAGTGGTAGCTGGCTAGTAACAGTGAATAAGGTCCAGGGTACTGGGTGGTAGCTGGCTAGTAACAGTGACTAAGGTTCAGGGTACTGAGTGGTAACTGGCTAGTAACAGTGACTAAGGTTCAGGGTACTGAGTGGTAGCTGGCTAGTAACAGTGACTAAGGTTCAGGGTACTGAGTGGTAGCTGGCTAGTAACAGTGACTAAGGTTCAGGGTACTGAGTGGTAGCTGGCTAGTAACAGTGACTAAGGTTCAGGGTACTGAGTGGTAGCTGGCTAGTAACAGTGACTAAGGTTCAGGGCAGGGTACTGAGTGGTAGCTGGCTAGTAACAGTGACTAAGGTCCAGGGTACTGAGTGGTAGCTGGCTAGTAACAGTGACTAAGGTTCAGGGTACTGAGTGGTAGCTGGCTAGTAACAGTGAATAAGGTTCAGGGTACTGAGTGGTAGCTGGCTAGTAACAGTGACTAAGGTTCAGGGTACTGAGTGGTAGCTGGCTAGTAACAGTGACTAAGGTTCAGGGTACTGAGTGGTAGCTGGCTAGTAACAGTGACTAAGGTTCAGGGTACTGAGTGGTAGCTGGCTAGTAACAGTGACTAAGGTTCAGGGTACTGAGTGGTAGCTGGCTAGTAACAGTGAATAAGGTTCAGGGTACTGAGTGGTAGCTGGCTAGTAACAGTGACTAAGGTTCAGGGTACTGAGTGGTAGCTGGCTAGTAACAGTGACTAAGGTTCAGGGTACTGAGTGGTAGCTGGCTAGTAACAGTGAATAAGGTCCAGGGTACTAGGTGGTAGCTGGCTAGTAACAGTGACTAAGGTTCAGGGTACTGAGTGGTAGCTGGCTAGTAACAGTGACTAAGGTTCAGGGTACTGAGTGGTAGCTGGCTAGTAACAGTGACTAAGGTTCAGGGTATTGAGTGGTAGCTGGCTAGTAACAGTGACTAAGGTTCAGGGCAGGGTACTGAGTGGTAGCTGGCTAGTAACAGTGACTAAGGTCCAGGGTACTGAGTGGTAGCTGGCTAGTAACAGCGACTAAGGTTCAGGATACTGAGTGGTAGCTGGCTAGTAACAGTGACTAAGGTTCAGGGCAGGGTACTGAGTGGTAGCTGGCTAGTAACAGTGACTAAGGTTCAGGGTACTGAGTGGTAGCTGGCTAGTAACAGTGACTAAGGTTCAGGGCAGGGTACTGAGTGGTAGCTGGCTAGTAACAGTGACTAAGGTTCAGGGTACTGAGTGGTAGCTGGCTAGTAACAGTGACTAAGGTTCAGGGTATTGAGTGGTAGCTGGCTAGTAACAGTGACTAAGGTTCAGGGCAGGGTACTGAGTGGTAGCTGGCTAGTAACAGTGACTAAGGTTCAGGGTACTGAGTGGTAGCTGGCTAGTAACAGTGAATAAGGTCCAGGGTACTGAGTGGTAGCTGGCTAGTAACAGTGAATAAGGTCCAGGGTACTGAGTGGTAGCTGGCTAGTAACAGTGACTAAGGTTCAGGGTACTGGGTGGTAACTGGCTAGTAACAGTGACTAAGGTTCAGGGCAGGGTACTGAGAGGAGGCCGTCTAGTGGTGACTGTTTAACAGTCCGATGACCTGGAGCAGTTTTTCAATCTCTCGGCCATAGCTTTGATGCACCTGTACTGTCTCCGCCTTCTAGATGGTAGTGGGGTGAACAGGCCGTGGCTCGGGTGGCTGAGGTCCTTAATGACCTTCTAGATGGTAGCGGGGTGAACAGGCCGTGGCTCAGGTGGCTGAGGTCCTTGATGATCTTCTAGATGGTAGTGGGGTGAACAGGCCGTGGCTCGGGTGGCTGAGGTCCTTGATGATCTTCTAGATGGTAGTGGGGAGAACAGGCCGTGGCTCAGGTGGCTGAGGTCCTTGATGACCTTCTAGATGGTAGCGGGGTGAACAGGCCGTGGCTGAGGTCCTTAATGACCTTCTAGATGGTAGCGGGGTGAACAGGCCGTGGCTCGGGTGGCTGAGGTGATTTTTTTGGCCTTCCTGTGACACCGGGTCCTGTAGATGTGCTGGAGGGCAGGCGGTGTTCCCCCAGTGAGGCGTTGAGCAGACCGCACCACCCTCTGGAGAGCTGACCGCACCGCCTGGTACGACAACTGCACCACCCTCTGGAGAGCCCTGCGGTTGCGGGCGGTGCAGTTGTCATACCAGGCGGTGATTCAGCCTCACAGGATGCTCTCAGTGGTGTGTCTGTAGAAGTTCGGGAGGGTCGTAGAGGCCAAGCCACATTTCTTCAGCCTCCACTCACAGACACAAACACATGCCCAGACACAAGCACAAGCACACACACACACACACACACACACACACACACACACACACACACACACACACACACACACACACACACACACACACACACACACACAGAACAACCTCTCTGCAACAAAGCCACCTAGTGATTACTGTCACCTATCTAAATGGAGATGAGATGGTTGGTTGATTAACCTTTTCAGGAAAGGACTGCTGGACCTCCTATTGGAAGCCTGAAGCACCCTGGAAAATACTGAAGCACCCTGGAGAATACTGAAGCACTCTGAAGAATACTGAAGCATCCTGGAGAATACTGAAGCATCCTGTAGAATACTGAAGCATCCTGTAGAATACTGAAGCACCCTGGAGAATACTGAAGCACTCTGGAGAATACTGAAGCATCCTGGAGAATACTGAAGCACTCTGTAGAATACTGAAGCACTCTGTAGAATACTGAAGCACTCTGGAGAATACTGAAGCACTCTGTAGAATACTGAAGCACTCTGTAGAATACTGAAGCACTCTGTAGAATACTGAAGCACTCTGTAGAATACTGAAGCACTCTCTAGAATACTGAAGCACCCTGTAGAGTACTGAAGCATCCTGGAGAATACTGAAGCACTCTGTAGAATACTGAAGCACTCTCTAGAATACTGAAGCACCCTGTAGAGTACTGAAGCATCCTGGAGAATACTGAAGCACCCTGTAGAATACTGAAGCATCCTGGAGAGTACTGAAGCACCCTGTAGAATACTGAAGCATCCTGGAGAATAATGAAGCACCCTGTAGAATACTGAAGCATCCTGGAGAATACTGAAGCATCCTGGAGAATACTGAAGCACCCTGTAGAATACTGAAGCATCCTGGAGAGTACTGAAGCATCCTGGAGAGTACTGAAGCACTCTGTAGAATACTGAAGCACCCTGGAGAATACTGAAGCATCCTGGAGAATACTGAAGCATCCTGGAGAATACTGAAGCACCCTGTAGAATACTGAAGCATCCTGGAGAGTACTGAAGCACCCTGTAGAATACTGAAGCACCCTGTAGAATACTGAAGCACCCTGTAGAATACTGAAGCACTCTGGAGAATACTGAAGCATCCTGTAGAATACTGAAGCACTCTGGAGAATACTGAAGCACTCTGGAGAATACTGAAGCATCCTGTAGAATACTGAAGCACTCTGGAGAATACTGAAGCACCCTGGAGAATACTGAAGCACCCTGGAGAATACTGAAGCATCCTGTAGAATACTGAAGCATCCTGGAGAATACTGAAGCACTCTGGAGAATACTGAAGCATCCTGTAGAATACTGAAGAACTCTGGAGAATACTGAAGCACTCTGGAGAATAAACAACTCACTAGTCTCATCTTCATCATCACATCCCTCATCACCAACCTCATCATCAGAGTTTCTTGCCTGTTTGAACACAATAAAACAGGACCTATTGCAGATTGAGCTTGTACCTTAAAGAGGGACACAAAAAAACAGAATGAAAGACTTAGGAACTCCAGATCGGTTTCCTGATAGATCTGGACTAACAGAGGACCTCAGTAGACTACTGTCTCAGTGGGATTAACACAGGACCTCAGTAGACTACTGTCTCTACTGGGATTAACACAGGACCTCAGTAGACTACTGCCTCAGTGGGACTAACACAGGACCTCAGTAGACTACTGTCTCTACTGGGATTAACACAGGACCTCAGTAGACTACTGTCTCAGTGGGACTAACACAGGACCTCAGTAGACTACTGCCTCAGTGGGACTAACAGAGGACCTCAGTAGACTACTGCCTCAGTGGGACTAACACAGGACCTCAGTAGACTACTGCCTCAGTGGGACTAACACAGGACCTCAGTAGACTACTGTCTCAGTGGGACTAACACAGGACCTCAGTAGACTACTGTCTCAGTGGGACTAACACAGGACCTCAGTACACTACTGTCTCAATGGGACTAACACAGGACCTCAGTAGACTACTGCCTCAGTGGGACTAACACAGGACCTCAGTAGACTACTGCCTCAGTGGGACTAACACAGGACCTCAGTAGACTACTGTCTCAGTGGGATTAACACAGGACCTCAGTAGACTACTGTCTCAGTGGGACTAACAGAGGACCTCAGTAGACTACTGTCTCAGTGGGATTAACACAGGACCTCAGTAGACTACTGTCTCAGTGGGACTAACAGAGGACCTCAGTAGACTACTGTCTCAGTGGGACTAACAGAGGACCTCAGTAGACTACTGTCTCAGTGGGATTAACACAGGACCTCAGTAGACTACTGTCTCAGTGGGATTAACACAGGACCTCAGTAGACTACTGCCTCAGTGGGACTAACAGAGGACCTCAGTAGACTACTGCCTCAGTGGGACTAACACAGGACCTCAGTAGACTACTGTCTCAGTGGGACTAACACAGGACCTCAGTAGACTACCGTCTCTACTGGGTTGAGCAGAAACTTTTCCTCTTACGGAAGAGGTCAGACACATGCTATATCCTAACTCCTTCCACCCCAGTTCTGAATAGTTTTATACCGTTACTTAAGAACCTCCTCCTCCCACCTTCACGTCCCCCTCTCCTCCTCCTCCTCCCACCTTCACGTCCCCCTCTCCTCCTCCTCCTCCTCCTCTCCTCCTCCTCCTCCTCCCATCTTCACGTCCCCCTCTCCTCCTCCTCCCACCTTCACGTCCCCCTCTCCTCCTCCTCCTCCCACCTTCACGTCCCCCTCTCCTCCTCCTCCTCCCACCTTCACGTCCCCCTCTCCTCCTCCTCCTCCCACCTTCACGTCCCCCTCTCCTCCTCCTCTCCTCCTCCTCCTCCCACCTTCACGTCCCCCTCTCCTCCTCCTCTTCCGACATTCACGTCCCCCTCTCCTCCTCCTCCTCTCATCCTCCTCCTCCTCTCATCCTCTTCCTCCTCTCCTCTCTGTACGATATGGCTATATGTTACAGTGTCTATGTCCTTAACTATTTTCTTGTTACTTACTGTATATGAACATCATGTATACATACATACATATTGCCTTGGCTGCTATAGAGAGAGATGCTATTCCAAAGCCAGATATTGTGATGTAGAGTGCATTACATACATCTGTTTATTTCAGATTGTTGATCCATAAAATATACATATTGATAGACTTTCTTTTAATATTGAAAAAAGAAAGTACGCTATATTTCATACATTCAGGTCTTGGAAAGGAATGGTCAACGTCATGAACATAAAAACAGTCTGTTTTATTAAGCAATATGCTTCTAGGCTATAGCCTAGGTTTTCTTTTCTGTGAATATCTTGTATTAATTGTTGTAGTTGAATATGCTTTGTGCTGCTACTTCGCATTCCGCCAAGTGTAACAGCACCCACTATCTGAGAGGAGGACCTGGCTTGATCTGAGAGGAGGACCTGGCTTGATCTGAGAGGAGGACCTGGCTTGATCTGAGAGGAGGACCTGGCTTGATCTGAGAGGAGGACCTGGCTTGATCTGAGAGGAGGACCTGGCTTGATCTGAGAGGAGGACCTGGCTTGATCTGAGAGGAGGACCTGGCTTGATCTGAGAGGAGGATTACTACATCATGGGATCACCTTCACCTCCTATTCCCTATGTAGTGCACTACTTTGGCCAGGACCCTATTCCCTATGTAGTGCACTACCTTGGACCACAGCCCTATGGGCCCTAGCCAAATTTACTGCACTACTTTGGACCACAGCCCTATGAGCCCTAGCCAAATGTAGTGCACTACTTTGGACCACAGCCCTATGGGCCCTAGCCAAATGTAGTGCACTATAAAGGGAATATGATGTCATTTGTGACACAACCATAGTCTATGGTGACCAAGCATAGTGTTTCACATCACCAGTAGCATGCACAAAGGCAGGATATGTAAGAGGCTCCTCCCACTGTACCTCTGTCTCATCACAGACAACCAATGAAGGCTTGGTAGCTATCCATCTGACTAGACATTGGTATTGTCTGTTAAAGGCATGTGCTGGTATTTATATCACAAGTCACTGAGAGCCACTAAAACTGGCCTCCTATTTCATATATACTGCATTACTTTTGAGCAGAGCTGGAGCCCTGGCTAAAATAGTGCACTACATAGGAAATAGGGCCCTGGCCTAAAGTAGAGCACTACATAGCGAATAGGGCCCTGGCCTAAAGTAGTGCACTACATAGGGAATAGGGTCCTGGCCAAAGTAGTGCATTACATAGGGAATAGGGCCCTGGCCAAAGTAGTGCACTACATAGGGAATAGGGTTCTGGTCTAAAGTAGTGCACTACATAGGGAATAGGGCCCTGGCCAAGGTAGTGCACTATATAGGGAATAGGGTTCTGGTCTAAAGTAGTGCACTACATAGGGAATAGGATCCCATTTGGGTTACCCCTCTAGTGAGACCTTTCCAAACACCAGCACATGTCTCTCTGGTAGCTAGATAGTCAAAGAACACCTAACATGCATTCACTGTGGATTCAACTATTTCCTACATAATGAAGTCAGACAACCAAATATTTATTTACAACAGATATAGTGAGATGTAGAGGCTAACGTTAGATTGTTTTATATAGATGTGTACATTGTTTTTGTACATAAATGCACTATTGTCAATGATATTCTAATGCTGTCCCTTGGAGAGTGGACCACATGCTTTAAAAAATAAAATGTATTAATTCAGCTCCTGATCAACTGAAATGGAATTCAGAATGATTGTTTGAACAATCTAGAACATTCTACGGAACTATAGAATCACAAAACAACTGAAAGGACTGAATAAGCTGAGATGAACTGTGTCCAACTAGTAAGCATAGATTTACTTTTGTAAAACTGGGTATTTTTTATAAGTAGTACAGAGAAAGTTTTCAATGAGTGAATTTAGACTATATTCGTTTGAAAATAATTATGGTTACAAATAATAATATTTTGCAGATGATTCAATATTTGGATGTGTTCGGTAAACAGTACTTTTATTGTAAACAATATATTGTTTTTGTTTATATGCCACCTATTATGTACTGCTTGTTTGACATTCTCCAATATTTGGTTCTTCACCTAGTGCCAATGCAGTTCCACATTGTAGTGATGCATGTATCTGAATGGAGGGCTTCCTTACAAGTCATATGGTACAGGTACAATATTGTTCAAAAGTTTTGGTCACTGAGAAATGTCCTTGTTTTTTGTAAAGAAAAGCACATTTGTTTGTTCATTAAAATAACATAAAATTTATCAGAAATACAGTGTAGACATTGTTAATGTTGTAAATGACTATTGTTGCTGGAAACGGCTGATTTTTAATGGAATATCTACGTTGGCGTACAGAGGCCCATTATCAGCAACCATCACTCCTGTGTTCCAATGGCACGTTATGTTAGCTAATCCAAGTTTATCATTTTAAAAGGCTAATTGATCATTAGAAAACCCTTTTGCAATTATGTTAGCACAGCTGAAAACTGTTGTTCTGATTAAAGAAGCAATAAAACTAGACTTCTTTAGACTAGTTGAGGATCTGGAGCATCAGCATTTGTGGGTTCGATTACAGGCTCAAAATGGCCAGAAACAAAGAACTTTCTTCTGAAACTCATCAGTCTATTCTTGTTCTGAAAAATGAATGCGAGAAATTGCCAAGAAACTGGAGATCTCGTACAACGCTGTGTACTACTCCCTTCACAGAACAGCGCAAACTGGCTCTAACCAGAATAGAAAGAGGAGTGGGAGGCCCTGGTGCACAACTGAGCAAGAGAACAAGTACATTAGAGTGTCTAGTTTGAGAAACAGACGCCTCACAAGTCCTCAACTGGCAGCTTCATTAAATAAACTCAGCAAAAAGGAAACGTCCTCTCACTGTCAACTGCGTTTAGTTTCAGCAAACTTAACATGTGTAAATATTTGTATGAAGATAACAAGATTCAACAACTGAGAGATAAACTGAACAAGTTCCACAGACATGTGACTAACAGAAATGGAATAATGTGTCCCTGAACAAAGGGGGGGGGGGGGTCAAAATCAAAAGTAACAGTCAGTATCTGGTGTGGCCACCAGCTGCATTAAGTACTGCAGTGCATCTCCTCCTCATGGACTGCACCAGATGTGCCAGTTCTTGCTGTGAGATGTTACCCCACTCTTCCACCAAGGCACCTGCAAGTTCCTGGACATTTCTGGGGGGAATGGCCCTAGCCCTCACCCTCCGATCCAACAGGTCCCAGACGTACTCAATGGGATTGAGATCCGGGCTCTTTGCTGGCCATGGCAGAACACTGACATTCCTGTCTTGCAGGAAATCACGCACAGAACGAGCAGTATGGCTGGTGGCATTGTCATGCTGGAGGGTCACGTCAGGATGAGCCTGCAGGAAGGGTTGTGTTATTGACTGTACATTTGTTTATGTGTAACTCTGTGTTGTTTGTTTTTGTCGCACTGCTTTGCTTTATCTTGGCCAGGTCGCAGTTGTAAATGAGAACTTCTCCACTGGCCTACCTGGTTAAATAAAGGTTAAATAAAAAATAATAAATAAAAAGGTACCACATGAGGGAGGAGGATGTCAGCCTGAAGCTGCATTCATTGTAGCTGGGGATTTTAACAAGGCTAATCGGAAAACAAGACTCCCTAAATTCTATCAGCATATCGATTGTGCTACCAGGGCTGGTAAAACCCTGGATCATTGTTATTCTAACTTCCGCAACGCATATAAGGCCCTCCCCCGCCCTCCTTTCGGAAAAGCTGACCACGACTCCATTTTGTTCCTTCTAGCCTATAGACAGAAACTTAAACAGGAAGCTCCCGCTCTCAGGTCTGTTCAACGCTGGTCCGACCAATCTGATTCCACGCTTCAAGATTGCTTCGATCACGTGGATTGGGATATGTTCCGCATTGCGTCAAACAACAACATTGGCGAATACGCTGATTCGGTGAGCGAGTTCATTAGCAAGTGCATTGGCGATGTCGTACCCACAGCAACGATTAAAACATTCCCCAACCAGAAACCGTGGATTGATGGTAGCATTCGCGCGAAACTGAAAGCGCGAACCACTGCTTTTAACCAGGGCAAGGTGACCGGAAACATGACCGAATACAAACAGTGTAGCTATTCCCTCCGCAAGGCAATCAAACAAGCTAAGCGTCAGTATAGAGACAAAGTAGAGTCGCAATTCAACGGCTCAGACACAAGAGGTATGTGGCAGGGTCTACAGTCAATCACGGATTACAAAAAGAAAACCAGCCCGTCGTGGACCAGGATGTCTTGCTCCCATACAGACTAAACAACTTCTTTGCTCGCTTTGAGGACAATACAGTGCCACTGACACGGCCCGCTACCAAAACCTGCGGACTCTCCTTCACTGCAGCCAACGTGAGTAAAAAATTTAAACGTGTTAACCCTCGCAAGGCTGCAGGCCCAGACGGCATCCCCAGCCGCGTCCTCAGAGCATGCGCAGACCAGCTGGCTGGTGTGTTTACGGACATATTCAATCAATCCTTATCCCAGTCTGCTGTTCCCACATGCTTCAAGAGGGCCACCATTGTTCCTGTTCCCAAGAAAGCTAAGGTAACTGAGCTAAACGACTACCGACCCGTAGCACTCACTTCCGTCATCATGAAGTGCTTTGAGAGACTAGTCAAGGACCATATCACCTCCACCCTACCTGACACCCTAGACCCACTCCACTTTGCTTACCGCCCCAATAGGTCCACAGACGACGCAATCGCAACCACACTGCACACTGCCCTAACCCATCTGGACAAGAGGAATACCTATGTGAGAATGCTGTTCATCGACTACAGCTCAGCATTTAACACCATAGTACCCTCCAAACTCGTCATCAAGCTCGAGACCCTGGGTCTCAACCCCGCCCTGTACAATTGGGTACTGGACTTCCTGACAGGCTGCCCCCAGGTGGTGAGGGTAGGTAACAACATCTCCACCCCGCTGATCCTCAACACTGGGGCCCCACAAGGGTGCGTTCTGAGCTCTCTCCTGTACTCCCTGTTCACCCACGACTGCATGCCCATGCACGCCTCCAACTCAATCATCAAGTTTGCAGACGACACTACAGTGGTAGGCTTGATTACCAACAACAATGAGACAGCCTACAGGGAGGAGGTGAGGGCCCTCGGAGTGTGGTGTCAGGAAAATAACCTCACACTCAACGTCAACAAAACAAAGGAGATGATCGTGGACTTCAGGAAACAGCAGAGGGAGCACCCCCCCATCCACATCGACGGGATAGTAGTGGAGAGGGTAGAAAGTTTTAAGTTCCTTCGGCGTACACATCACGGACAAACTGAATTGGTCCACCCACACAGACAGCGTGGTGAAAAAGGCGCAGTAGCGCCTCTTCAACCTCAGGAGGCTGAAGAAATTCGGCTTGTCACCAAAAGCACTCACAAACTTTTACAGATGCACAATCGAGAGCATCCTGTCGGGCTGTATCACCGCCTGGTACGGCAACTGCTCCGCCCACAACCGTAAGGCTCTCCAGAGGGTAGTGAGGTCTGCACAACGCATCACCGGGGGCAAACTACCTGCCCTCCAGGACACCTACACCACCCGATGTCACAGGAAGGCCATAAAGATCATCAAGGACAACAACCACCCGAGCCACTGCCTGTTCACCCCGCTATCATCCAGAAGGCGAGGTCAGTACAGGTGCATCAAAGCAGGGACCGAGAAACTGAAAAATAGCTTCTATCTCAAGGCCACCAGACTGTTAAACACTAACTGAGTGGCTGCTACCATACATGTAAAAAATGTATCACTAACCACTTTAAACAATGCCACTTTATGTTTACCTACCCTACATTACTCATCTCATATGTATATACAGTACTCTATACCATCTACTGCATCTTGCCTATGCCGTTCTGTACCATCACTCATTCATATATCTTTATGTACATATTCTTTATCCCTTTACACTTGTGTGTATAAGGTAGTTGTGGAATTGTTATGTTAGATTACTCGTTGGTTATTACTGCATTGTCGGAACTAGAAGCACAAGCATTTCGCTACACTCGCATTAACATCTGCTAACCATGTGTATGTGACAAATAAAAATAAAATTTGATTCGATTTTTTGATTTGTCTTCCCTGTAACGCACAGCGTTGAGATTGCCTGCAATGACAACAAGCTCAGTCCGATGACGCTGTGACACACCGCCCCAGACCATGACAGACCCTCCACCTCCAAATCGATCCCGCTCCAGAGTACAGGCCTCGGTGTAACGCTCATTCCTTCGACGATAAACACGAATCCGACCATCACCCCTGGTGAGACAAAACAGCGACTCGTCAGTGAAGATCACTTTCTGCCAGTCCTGTCTGGTCCAGCAACGGTGGGTTTGTGCCCATAGGCGACGTTGTTGCCAGTGATGTCTGGTGAGGACCTGCCTTACAACAGGCCTACAAGCCCTCAGTCCAGCCTCTCTCAGCCTATTGCGGACAGTCTGAGCACTGATGGAGGGATTGTGCGTTCCTGGTGTAACTCGGGCAGTTGTTGTTGCCATCCTGTACCTGTCCCGCAGGTGTGATGTTCGGATGTACCGATCCTGTGCAGGTGTTGTTACACGTGGTCTGCCACTGCTAGGACGATCAGCTGTCAGTCCTGTCTCCCTGTAGCGCTGTCTTAGGCGTCTCACAGTACGGACATTGCAATCTATTGCCCTGCAGTCCTCATGCCTCCTTACAGCATGCCTAAGACACGTTCACGCAGATGAGCAGGGACCCTGGGCATCTTTCTTTTGGTGTTTTTCAGAGTCAGTAGAAAGGCCTATTTAGTGTCCTAAGTTTTCATAACTGTGACCTTAATTGCCTACCGTCTGTAAGCTGTTAGTGTCTTAACGACCGTTCCACAGGTGCATGTTCATTAATTGTTTATGGTTCATTGAACAAGCATGGGACACAGTGTTTAAACCCTTTGCAATGAAGATCTGTCAAGTTATTTGGATTTTTACAAATTATCTTTGAAAGACAGGGTCCTGAAAAAAGGAACGTTTCTTTTTTTGCTGAGTTTAGTACCCGCAAAACACAAGTCTCAATGTCAACGTTGAAGAGGCGACTCCAGGATGTTGGCCTTCTAGGCAGAGTTACAAGGAAAAAGCCATATCTCAGACTGGCCAATAAAAATAAAAGATTAAGATGGACAAAATAACACAGACACTGGACAGAGGAACTCTGCCTAGAAGGCCAGCATCCTGGAGTCGCCTCTTCACTGTTGACGTTGAGACTGGTGTTTTGCGGGTACTATTTAATGAAGCTGCCAGTTGAGGACTTGTGAGGCGTCTGGCTCAGCCGCGAAGTGGTAGGCCACACAAGCTCTGGGGCAACTAACCGGACAATGTCTGAAAGAGACGGTGTGATATCACCGTTCTCAACTCAGTGACATGTTGTAAAGAAAAGCAGTCTTTCAACACAAACTGATTGTCATAATATCCCACATTTCACAGTCTATCAACACAGACTGACTGTCATAATATCCCACATTTCACAGTCTATCAACACAGACTGACTGTCATAATATATCACATTTCACAGTCTATCAACACAGACTGATTGTCATAATATCCCACATTTCACAGTCTATCAACACAGACTGACTGTCATAATATACCACATTTCACAGTCTATCAACACAGACTTATTGTCGTAATATACCACATTTCACAGTCCATCAACACAGACTGACTGTCATAATATACCACATTTCACAGTCTATCAACACAGACTGATTGTCATAATATACCACATTTCACAGTCTATCAACACAGACTGACTGTCATAATATACCACATTTCACAGTCTATCAACACAGACTGACTGTCATAATATACCACATTTCACAGTCTATCAACACAGACTTATTGTCGTAATATACCACATTTCA
This sequence comes from Salvelinus alpinus, assembly GCF_045679555.1. NCBI lineage: Eukaryota > Metazoa > Chordata > Actinopteri > Salmoniformes > Salmonidae > Salvelinus > Salvelinus alpinus. The sequence continues at coordinate 1,748,800 of NC_092104.1, read as the reverse complement.
CAGTCTATCAACACAGACTGACTGTCATAATATACCACATTTCACAGTCTATCAACACAGACTGATTGTCATAATATACCACATTTCACAGTCTATCAACACAGACTGATTGTCATAATATACCACATTTCACAGTCTATCAACACAGACTGACTGTCATAATATACCACATTTCACAGTCTATCAACACAGACTGATTGTCATAATATACCACATTTCACAGTCTATCAACACAGACTGACTGTCATAATATACCACATTTCACAGTCTATCAACACAGACTGACTGTCATAATATACCACATTTCACAGTCTATCAACACAGACTTATTGTCGTAATATACCACATTTCACAGTCTATCAACACAGACTGACTGTCATAATATACCACATTTCACAGTCTATCAACACAGACTGATTGTCATAATATACCACATTTCACAGTCTATCAACACAGACTGATTGTCATAATATACCACATTTCACAGTCTATCAACACAGACTGATTGTCATAATATACCACATTTCACAGTCTATAAACACAGACTGATTGTCATAATATACCACATTTCACAGTCTATAAACACAGACTGATTGTCATAATATACCACATTTCACAGTCTATAAACACAGACTGATTGTCATAATATACCACATTTCACAGTCTATCAACACAGACTGATAGTCGTAATATATAATCACCTGTTATTCAATATGAAAAACCAGTAGACTACATTACTTTCCAAATTGATTCACCGGAATTTCTTGCCATCGATTTGGGGCCATGAGCAGAATAATGTGGAAACCCCAGTGTTAAGGTCATAATGGGAGAAACAATGATTGACAACAGTAGTTTTATGTTCTGCCAGACAGTGTATGACCATATTAGAGACACATACAGTGGGGAGAACAAGTATTTGATACACTGCCGATTTTGCAGGTTTTCCTACTTACAAAGCATGTAGAGGTCTGTAATTTTTATCATAGGTACACTTCAACTGTGAGAGATGGAATCTAAAACAAAAATCCAGAAAATCACATTGTATGATTTTTAAGTAATTAATTTGCATTTTATTGCATGACAGAAGTATTTGATCACCTACCAACCAGTAAGAATTCCGGCTCTCACAGACCTGTTAGTTTATCTTTAAGAAGCCCTCCTGTTCTCCACTCATTACCTGTATTAACTGCACCTGTTTGAACTCGTTACCTGTATAAAAGACACCTGTCCACACACAATCAAACAGATTCCAACCTCTCCACAATGGCCAAGACCAGAGAGCTGTGTAAGGACATCAGGGATAAAATTGTAGACCTGCACAAGGCTGGGATGGGCTACAGGACAATAGGCAAGCAGCTTGGTGAGAAGGAAACAACTGTTGGCGCAATTATTAGAAAATGGAAGAAGTTCAAGATGACGGTCAATCACCCTCGGTCTGGGGCTCCATGCAAGATTTCACCTCGTGGGGCATCAATGATCATGAGGAAGGTGAGGGATCAGCCCAGAACTACACGGCAGGACCTGGTCAATGACCTGAAGAGAGCTGGGACCACAGTCTCAAAGAAAACCATTAGTAACACACTACGCCGTCATGGATTAAAATCCTGCAGCGCACGCAAGGTCCCCCTGCTTAAGCCAGTGCATGTCCAGGCCTGTCTGAAGTTTGCCAATGACCATCTGGATGATCCAGAGGAGGAATGGGAGAAGGTCATGTGGTCTGATGAGACAAAAATAGAGCTTTTTGGTCTAACTCCACTCGCCGTGTTTGGAGGAAGAAGAAGTATGAGTACAACCCCAAGAACACCATCCCAACCGTGAAGCATGGAGGTGGAAACATCATTCTTTGGGGATGCTTTTCTGCAAAGGGGACAGGACGACTGCACCGTATTGAGGGGAGGATGGATGGGGCCATGTATCGCGAGATCTTGGCCAACAACCTCCTTCCCTCAGTAAGAGCATTGAAGATGGGTCGTGGCTGGGTCTTCCAGCATGACAACGACACGAAGCACACAGCCATGGCAACTAAGGAGTGGCTCCGTAAGAAGCATCTCAAGGTCCTGGAGTGGCCTAGCCAGTCTCCAGACCTGAACCCAATAGAAAATCTTTGGATGGAGCTGAAAGTCCGTATTGCCCAGCGACAGCCCCGAAACCTGAAGGATCTGGAGAAGATCTGTAGGGAGGAGTGGGCCAAAATCCCTGCTGCAGTGTGTGCAAACCTAGTCAAGAACTACAGGAAACGTATGATCTCTGTAATTGCAAACAAAGGTTTCTGTACCAAATATTAAGTTCTGCTTTTCTGATGTATCAAATACTTATGTCATGCAATAAAATGCAAATTAATTACTTAAAAATCATACAATGTGATTTTCTGGATTTTTGTTTTAGATTCCGTCTCTCATAGTTGAAGTGTACCTATGATAAGAATTACAGACCTCTACATGGTTTGTAAGTAGGAAAACCTGCAAAATCGGCAGTGTATCAAATACTTGTTCTCCCCACTGTATATTACCCTCCGCTGCACTTCTTAACCTCAAACCAAATGTATGACCACATTAGAGACACATATTTCCCTCAGTTTACACAGACACAGACACCCTCAGTTTACACAGACACAGATTTTTAACTAACCCAATTTTGATAAACTCCCATATCTACTGGGTGAAATACCACAGTGTGACATCACAACAGCAAGATATGTGACCTGTTGCTACAAGAAAAGGGAAACCAGTGAAGAACAAACACCATTGTAAATACAACCCATATTTATGTTTATTGTTTCCCCCTTTTGTACTGTAACTGTTTGCACATCATTACAACACTGTATATAGACATAATATGACATGTGTGATGTCTTTATTGTTTTGGAATAGAGTACCATTTGGAACAGTCTCAGAGAAGATGTTAAGGTCTTTTCTTTCAGTCCCAGTTGAAGATGTTCAACCACCCAGGGAAAGAGATAGTATATTGAATAAACCGCTATGCATACAAGACTAATTCAATTTCACCAACGCCATATATCTGTGATATCTGTGATTCCATTTTGTCAGGTTGACCAGTCGCTCTGCAGTGATGTCTGTGAGGGAGACATCCGGTCTAAGGCACTGCATCTCAGTGCTGGAGGAGTCACTACAGACCCTGGTTTGAATCCACGCTGTATCACATCCCGCTGGGAGTCCCATAGGGTGGAGCACAATGGGCCCAGCGTCGTCCGGGTTACGGGAGGGTTTGGCCGGGGTAGTCATTTTAAATAAGAATTTGTTCTTAACTGACTTGCCTAACCCTATTCAGTACACTACTTTAGACCAGGGCCCTATTCAGTACACTACTTTAGACCAGGGCCCTATTCAGTACACTACTTTAGATCAGGGCCCTATTCAGTACACTACTTTAGACCAGGACCCTATTCAGTACACTACTTTAGATCAGGGCCCTATTCAGTACACTACTTTAGACCAGGGCCCTATTCAGTACACTACTTTAGACCAGGGCCCTATTCAGTACACTACTTTAGATCAGGGCCCTATTCAGTACACTACTTTAGACCAGGGCCCTATTCAGTACACTACTTTAGATCACGGCCCTATTCAGTACACTACTTTAGACCAGGGCCCTATTCAGTACACTACTTTAGATCAGGGCCCTATTCAGTACACTACTTTAGACCAGGACCCTATTCAGTACACTACTTTAGATCAGGGCCCTATTCAGTACACTACTTTAGACCAGGACCCTATTCAGTACACTACTTTAGACCAGGACCCTATTCAGTACACTACTTTAGACCAGGGCCCTATTCAGTACACTACTTTAGACCAGGGCCCTATTCAGTACACTACTTTAGACCAGGGCCCTATTCAGTACACTACTTTAGACCAGGGCCCTATTCAGTACACTACTTTAGACCAGGGCCCTATTCAGTACACTACTTTAGATCAGGGCCCTATTCAGTACACTACTTTAGACCAGGGCCCTATTCAGTACACTACTTTAGATCACGGCCCTATTCAGTACACTACTTTAGACCAGGGCCCTATTCAGTACACTACTTTAGACCAGGACCCTATTCAGTACACTACTTTAGACCAGGGCCCTATTCAGTACACTACTTTAGACCAGGGCCCTATTCAGTACACTACTTTAGATCACGGCCCTATTCAGTACACTACTTTAGACCAGGGCCCTATTCAGTACACTACTTTAGACCAGGGCCCTATTCAGTACACTACTTTAGATCACGGCCCTATTCAGTACACTACTTTAGACCAGGGCCCTATTCAGTACACTACTTTAGACCAGGGCCCTATTCAGTACACTACTTTAGATCACGGCCCTATTCAGTACACTACTTTAGACCAGGGCCCTATTCAGTGCACTACTTTAGATCACGGCCCTATTCAGTACACTACTTTAGACCAGGGCCCTATTCAGTACACTACTTTAGACCAGGGCCCTATTCAGAAACCAGCCCTAAATGGATAACATGGTTTAACATCCAGGCTGATTTATCTTTATTAGAGCCTCTAATTCCACAAATAACGAAAAGTTTAATTTGTAACCAACTCACTCCGTATCCCAAAGGGCTCCTTTCCTTTATTTTTTGACTTGGCAGCGTCACCTCTGAATTAAAATCCCTTTCCATGTCCTTCACTATTTTCACCAGTAGAGTGCAGTAACCACAAAAAAAAGATAAATACGTGAAACGTGTATTTCAACGTCATCAGGCAAAATTTTTTGCTCTTCCCCTGAAAACTTGTGCGTAGAACATTGTATTGGTGCAGACGGTGTTTGTGGCCAGCTAGCTAGCTAGGTACCGATACCATATCGAATAAACACAGGAGTATGCTGCCCATACAAACACTCAAGGTATTTCTAAATATCTGCCTATTATGGTCACCATTTATGTTTGTGTATTAGCTAGCAGTGCACCCCAATAGACAGGTAACATGAGTAAACAGATAGCTATCAGGCTAGTGTAGCTAGCTAGCAAACACAGTAGCTGGTGTTAGCGGTTTCATTCGACAACAGAAAGGTCAGATGGTGAAATCAGACCGGTAGTTACTGGTTTTGTAGTCAAATTAGCCAGTTGTACAGAATAGATCCAACGCTTGCCAGCACATAGTCCTTAGCTAAGCGACAAGCCAGTTGCAAGGTAGCTAAATGTCACGTCATGGTGGCTAGCATAGTTAGCCAATAACCTTGTGACAACATGCTAACAGCTAACGTTAGATAGCTAACACTCAGAAAAAAAACACCTGCCAGTCAAGTTGTTTTAAAATGGAACGCATGGCTTAGTTAATATGTGATCAGTAACATAAAATAGTCAACCACAAGTGCTGACAATTGTTACTAAACAGTTGGGCCTTCCATAGCTAGCTAGCAGTTTGGCATGATAGCTAATTAACTCGATTGTTATGTACCGGGACTAAGTATATGCCCCGTGTTCGAGTGGATCAAAACTGTAATGTATCATGGGTAAATTGTGACCGACTGATCTACACACAATAATGACTTGTTTATATATGATGCGAGGTTGTTTGTAGATCAGTCAGGGTTTGGTAGACTGTAACGCTAAATATCATGGGTATTGAAGTGAGTTGTTTAGAGAGGACTTCCTGGAGAAATGGAAGACGCAACTTTTCAGTAAAGAACTCGTTGCATCTTAAATCGATTTATCCGTTCCCATTCCCGAGTGAGTCTTCATAGCTACCTAGTTGATTAGCAGTTTGGCATGATAGCTAATTAACTCGCTTAGGTTTTGAGGAAGTAGCTAGTTAGCTAACAGATATAGCAGTAAGCCAAATTAATGAACTGTACTTATATGTGATGTCTTTATGAGCTCGTAGCCACGTATGTATTGTCCAGGGCTTCTTTAACACCCTGGGCCAGAGCTAGTGGCCACTACATTCCCCAGAGTTAGTAATGGATGACATCTTTCTCTCGTTGTCACATCACAGGCCTAGTAGAAACACCATGGAAGAGTCAGGAGGCAGGCCACGCTACCCCAAGCAGGAAGGCCGTGAGAGGGGCCCGGTGGCAGACGAGGCTGAGATCTGGCGGAACCAGGATGCAGGGAGAGGATACAGCCCCAAGCCCAAGAGGGGAGGCCACGGAGGGCTTCACCACGCCAGCTCCAAGAAGGGAGCGATGGAGCCCCAGAGCAGCTACCCTGCAGGGGGATTCAAGGAGGGCCACAGCCCCTCACAGAGGGAGGACATTCAGAGAGCCAGGTACCAACGCTAAGATCGAATAGTTATCATTTCTCATAGGAAAACGTGTCACGCTAAGTTGCCATGCTAACACTATTTGCAGATACCCAGAGAGCCAGCAGGCCGAGGGCCGGGAGGAGAACTGGAGGAAGCACCCTTCCCAGCGCTGGCGGAGAACTTCTCAGGGAGAGGACATGGAGCAGAGGAGAGACAACGTTGACAACACACTTCACTCAGGTAAACCAACACCTCCTGGCAGGTAGGGGTGTCGACGAATCTGGATAATGTAGTCAGGAAGATAATGTAGCCAGATAATGTAGTCAGGAAGATAATGTAGTCAGATAATGTAGTCAGATAATGTAGTCAGATAATGTAGTCAGGAAGATAATGTAGTCAGGAAGATAGGACAGGGAGCATTATGGCAGGAGAGACCGCAGACAACACACCTCACAGCCAACCAACACCCAAACAAAGTCCTCCTGTCTTATCTTCAGTAGCCATGGGGCGAATTCCACTTCAAAGGTGAGTTGAGACGCATCACCTTGCATCATAATTAACTACTCAATATTATTTGTAGATCAGTCAGTCACAATTTACCCATGATACCTCACAGATGTAATGGTCTCGAACACAGCGGGGGAGTCAGGAAAGTGTGTGAAGGACTCTAGGTAACGCCGTTTTTGTCTCCATGGGGAAGGAGGACTATGGGTAACGTAGTTTGTCTCCATGGGGAAGGAGGACTTTGAGTAATGTAGTTTTTGTCTCCACGGGGAAGGAGGACTATGGGTAACGTAGTTTGTGTGCCTCCAGGTGGCAGGAATCGTAGGAACCATAACTGGAGGCGGGGTCTAGGTGAGGAGGACCATGGGCCGGTTGTGGATGAGTCAGCTCTGTCAGCCAAAGAGCTGCTGGGACTGAAACAGGCGGAGGACAAGATTGGCAGAGAGAAGATCTTCCGTCTGAAGAAGGTGAGCCATCCATCCGGAGAGGAGGAGCGTTACTCAACTCCCGTCCTTCAGCAGTGTTTTCCCTAAACGTCTGCTGTAACAGTAACAGACTTCTTTTCGGCAGCTACTTTTTACACTTTTCCTTTTAAACATTTCAATTCGCTACTCAGAAAAGTCTGTGTAGCCCTTCTCCCGCTTGGTTGTTGGTCAACGTTAGCTTCAACAGACAGCCACACCCTGTTACCACACTAACCACCGCCCTTAAAAGGGCAGCTGAAAATTTGTCTCGCTTAAGTGATTCATATTTGAGGGTACTAGGGCTGTCCCCGACAAAAAAAAAAGTTTTATCTGGTTGACCGAAAGTCGAAATGTTTAAACTTATTCTCCCCGTATAGACTTGAATCAAATCAACTACATATGTACTGAGCTTGTCTGATGCTTTAAGCACACAGTTTAATTAAATAATTAAGACACAAAAATGACTCAACAAAGAGCCTGATGAAATAGCGAGTGTTTGTGCTGTCCGTGCTAAAGCTGCAACAACATTTCAGCCATTTAGTTTCTTTCTTGTTTCTGACTGAAAAGTTCTGTTCCCGAAATCCGTAATTTGTTTAGGGAAAAACATTCCCTGTTCCCTCAACCCTTGCTCTCTTTACATGTAAGCATCCGAGCTAACAAGGTCAAAATCTGTCGTTCTGCCCCTGAGCGAGGCCGTTAACCCACTGTTCCTCGGGCACCGAAGACGTGGATGTTGATTATGGCAGCCCCCCCCCGCACGTCTCTGATTCAGAGGGTAAAATGGGGAAGACACATTTCCGTTGAATACCTTCAGTTGGACAAATGACTAGGTTATCCCTCTTTCTCATCGTATGTATGTGACCAATAGGGCCTGACTTCCTATAGCCTATCATAATCACATCAATACATTGGTTATAACAAACTCTGAACACGGTAACACGTGAAAGCAAGCATGGATGCGGAGGGCATGAAAGATAAACTCAAACCGGCGTACTGGTTGCTCAGGAGGGAAAGGGGAAGTCAGATGTGTGGAAGACATTGGAGAGAATTTTTAAAAATTCAGTTCTTAATCACTAGACTTAATTTGTACCAAATTTTTCACTGTATGCCTTTTATTACAGCAGACTAAAAGCAGTTGCATGATTTTGTGCATTGCAGTTTCTTTATTGTTTAGGCTAATTATTCAAAGCTCCCTTTTATGTAATTTTAAAACTAAAATGCTTGATTGCATTTCAGAGCGCGATAGTCTTGTGTGATGGGATGAATGAATGATTGATTGATACAGTAGCCTATATATTGAATATAGTTCTAAGTAAGTTACAGGATTAAGACTAAACAGGATGTGCTCTTAGGCCTTCAACTCCACGGTGGTTATACAAGAATGCTATACTAAGACCACTAATGATAACGACATTACTTATTATTATGATGATGATAATAATAATTGTAGAAATACCAGTAAGGAGATCAAGATAAATGAGGGTATAGGAGTGAGAGCTGTGTGCATTATGTGTGACCAACAGGTGCAGTTAAATTACAATATTATTTTACTTCCTGTTTGGAACAGTGTAAACAACACTAAATAAATTATAAGTAATTGCAGTCTGTTCTAACGGGGGAAAAAATTTGAAAGTCTATTACGGCATAGCAAAGATTAAAAACAACCGAAATCTGGGAAATAGCTTTATCTGACATTTTGCTGTTGCATGAGGCTTAGAGATCATGGAATCAGTAGGTTATTAAACACTCAAACAGGAAACGGAAGCTGGATCTGCTTCCTTTCTATATATTTAATGCAATAACAACAGGAGTTTCAAGCTTGGTTTAGGCGCAACAGAGCTCTTAAAGGGGCAGTGACATACTTTGTAATAGAAACAACCCGACACGATTTATTTATTATTATTGAATAATACTTACAAGCAGGATGTTGGGTCCAATGGGGTAGCCTTCCCTAAAATGTGAAACCTGGGGAACCCGGTATAAATCCGTGATGCATCGTAACACGTCAAACCAATCAAATGCCTTGCTTGGGCGGAGCGCCAACGGCAGATTAAGAGGTTAGTGGCGTAGGTAGGGGGCGTTAGTGGCGTAGGGGGCGACAGTGGCGTAGGTAGGGGGCGTTAGTGGCGTAGGGGGCGACAGGGGCGACAGTGGCGTAGGTAGGGGGCGTTAGTGGCGTAGGGGGCGACAGGGGCGTAGGTAGGGGGCGTTAGTGGCGTAGGTAGGGGGCGACAGTGGCGTAGGTAGGGGGCGACAGTGGCGTAGGTAGGGGGCGTTAGTGGCGTAGGTAGGGGGCGACAGTGGCGTAGGTAAGGGGCGTCAGTGGCGTAGGTAGGGGGCGACAGTGGCGTAGGTAGGGGGCGACAGTGGCGTAGGTAGGGGGCGACAGTGGCGTAGGACTAAACATGCCAACAAAACAACCACGGTTGAATTTTAAACTTTTGCTGGTTTTCACATCATCTGTTATTTAGAGATGAGCTGAAGTTGCAGCAAGAGAGGGGGAAATGGTCTGTAATGGTCTATGCTGACCATATCAATATCTTTACCTTTCTGAAGTGATATTTAGCTGTGTAGGCTAGCATGAGGGACAGGAAGTAGCTACCAACAATGACGTTTTGTTTTGAGAATTCCGCTAACCTTGTTAGCTACCTAGGTTATAATTAGCTAGCTGCTATTCAGTTCAATTTCTGTCACGATTATAAATGCCAACAAAATGTGAACGCAAACAGCATAATATTTACCTAAAAGGTTAGCTGTGATAGCACAGTCGCTAGCATATCCAGGGTTAGTGATGGTGTATTCACACCTCTTGAATTGTTCCTCATTTTTTTGTTTTTACAGCCTGAATTTAAATTTGATGAAATTGAGTTTTGTCACTGGCCAACACAGAATACCCCATAATGTCAAAGTGGAATTATGTTTTTAGAATTCGCCCCCCGCTAGACAGCCCGTAAAACGCTGGCTGGCTACTCTATGTACTTAGAGAGAACAGTGCTTCACTGTCCCCAACATGGTACATTTTTGTTCTGGCTTCACACTCACACAACTGATTTCAACTAATCAGGGGATTAACTTACTGTGTACTCTATGGCCACTCTGCCACTGACTGCCCTCTCTCTGAGGTCCCACAGTAACCCCAGTGCTCTCTCTCTCTCTCTCAGAGGTCCCACAGTAACCCCAGTGCGCTCTCTCTCTCTCTGAGGCCCCACAGTAACCCCAGTGCTCTCTCTCTCTCTCTCTCTCTCTGAGGTCCCACATTAACCCCAGTGCTCTCTCTCTCTCTCTGAGGTCCCACAGTAACCCCAGTGCTCTCTCTCTCTCTCTCTGAGGTCCCACAGTAACCCCAGTGCTGTCTCTCTCTCTCTCTGAGGTCCCACAGTAACCCCAGTGGGCTCTCTCTCTCTCTGAGGTCCCACAGTAACCCCAGTGCTGTGCTCTCTCTCTCTCTGAGGTCCCACAGTAACCCCAGTGCTGTGCTCTCTCTCTCTCTCTCTCTCTCTGAGGTCCCACAGTAACCCCAGTGCTGTGCTCTCTCTCTCTCTCTCTCTCTCTCTCTCTCTCTCTCTCTCTCTCTCTCTGAGGTCCCACAGTAACCCCAGTGCTGTCTCTCTCTCTCTGAGGTCCCACAGTAACCCCAGTGCTGTGCTCTCTCTCTCTCTCTCTCTCAGAGGTCCCACAGTAACCCCAGTGCTGTCTACACCTGCTCTCTGTGTGAGGTCCTGCTGGACTCTGTCTCTGAAGCGCACAGACACATCAAAGACAAGTGGCACAAGAGAAGAGCCAAGGTGAGAACACCTGATACTGTTGTTCTATCATTCAAAACCATAAGATGCAGTACATGTTTTACTATGACCGGTGTGAGTAACGTGTCTCTGTGTGTCTCTGTACTGTGTGTGCTCTGTGACTGCCCTCTGTAGGAGCGTTGTGAGGAGGAGATGCTGACGGAGATTGCGCCCCCCAAGGCGGAGCAGGTGGCAGCAGTGGGCATGGCCCTGGAGGGCGTGGTCAGAGAGAGAGGGATGAGTGACCAGGATGTAGAGAACAGACAACAGATCGTCTCCAACATGCAGGAAGTCCTAACAGCCGTCCTGCCTGGTGAGAGAATGGACACTAGACTAGACCAGTGGTTCCTGCCTGGTGAGAGAATGGACACTAGACTAGACCAGTGGTTCCTGCCTGGTGAGAGAATGGACACTAGACTAGAGGTGTAGACTAGACCAGTGGTTCCTGCCTGGTGAGAGAATGGACACTAGACTAGAGGTGTAGACTAGACCAGTGGTTCCTGCCTGGTGAGAGAATGGACACTAGACTAGACCAGTGGTTCCTGCCTGGTGAGAGAATGGACACTAGACTAGACCAGTGGTTCCTGCCTGGTGAGAGAATGGACACTAGACTAGAGGTGTAGACGAGACCAGTGGTTCCTGCCTGGTGAGAGAATGGACACTAGACTAGACCAGTGGTTCCTGCCTGGTGAGAGAATGGACACTAGACTAGAGGTGTAGACGAGACCAGTGGTTCCTGCCTGGTGAGAGAATGGACACTAGACTAGACAGTGGTTCCTGCCTGGTGAGAGAATGGACACTAGACTAGAGGTGTAGACTAGACCAGTGGTTCCACACCTATGGTTCTTTACTTTTCTGCAGTGGAAAGATCCACGTCGACACAAAGCCAAGCTTCCTTTGTTTGTGTGACAGAGGCTGTGGTACATCTAAGCCTAGTCAGACTTGCCTGCTAATGGTACCGCTAAGCCTAGTCAGACTTGCCTGCTAATGGCACCGCTAAGCCTAGTCAGACTTGCCTGCTAATGGCACCGCTAAGCCTAGTCAGACTTGCCTGCTAATGGCACCGCTAAGCCTAGTCAGACTTGCCTGCTAATGGCACCGCTAAGCCTAGTCAGACTTGCCTGCTAATGGCACCGCTAAGCCTAGTCAGACTTGCCTGCTAATGGCACCGCTAAGCCTAGTCAGACTTGCCTGCTAATGGCACCGCTAAGCCTAGTCAGACTTGCCTGCTAATGGCACCGCTAAGCCTAGTCAGACTTGCCTGCTAATGGCACCGCTAAGCCTAGTCAGACTTGCCTGCTAATGGCACCGCTAAGCCTAGTCAGACTTGCCTGCTAATGGCACCGCTAAGCCTAGTCAGACTTGCCTGCTAATGGCACCGCTAAGCCTAGTCAGACTTGCCTGCTAATGGCACCGCTAAGCCTAGTCAGACTTGCCTGCTAATGGCACCGCTAAGCCTAGTCAGACTTGCCTGCTAATGGCACCGCTAAGCCTAGTCAGACTTGCCTGCTAATGGCACCGCTAAGCCTAGTCAGACTTGCCTGCTAATGGCACCGCTAAGCCTAGTCAGACTTGCCTGCTAATGGCACCGCTAAGCCTAGTCAGACTTGCCTGCTAATGGCACCGCTAAGCCTAGTCAGACTTGCCTGCTAATGGCACCGCTAAGCCTAGTCAGACTTGCCTGCTAATGGCACCGCTAAGCCTAGTCAGACTTGCCTGCTAATGGTACCGCTAAGCCTAGTCAGACTTGCCTGCTAATGGCACCGCTAAGCCTAGTCAGACTTGCCTGCTAATGGCACCGCTAAGCCTAGTCAGACTTGCCTGCTAATGGCACCGCTAAGCCTAGTCAGACTTGCCTGCTAATGGTACCGCTAAGCCTAGTCAGACTTGCCTGCTAATGGCACCGCTAAGCCTAGTCAGACTTGCCTGCTAATGGCACCGCTAAGCCTAGTCAGACTTGCCTGCTAATGGCACCGCTAAGCCTAGTCAGACTTGCCTGCTAATGGCACCGCTAAGCCTAGTCAGACTTGCCTGCTAATGGCACCGCTAAGCCTAGTCAGACTTGCCTGCTAATGGCACCGCTAAGCCTAGTCAGACTTGCCTGCTAATGGCACCGCTAAGCCTAGTCAGACTTGCCTGCTAATGGCACCGCTAAGCCTAGTCAGACTTGCCTGCTAATGGCACCGCTAAGCCTAGTCAGACTTGCCTGCTAATGGCACCGCTAAGCCTAGTCAGACTTGCCTGCTAATGGCACCGCTAAGCCTAGTCAGACTTGCCTGCTAATGGCACCGCTAAGCCTAGTCAGACTTGCCTGCTAATGGCACCGCTAAGCCTAGTCAGACTTGCCTGCTAATGGCACCGCTAAGCCTAGTCAGACTTGCCTGCTAATGGCACCGCTAAGCCTAGTCAGACTTGCCTGCTAATGGCACCGCTAAGCCTAGTCAGACTTGCCTGCTAATGGCACCGCTAAGCCTAGTCAGACTTGCCTGCTAATGGCACCGCTAAGCCTAGTCAGACTTGCCTGCTAATGGCACCGCTAAGCCTAGTCAGACTTGCCTGCTAATGGCACCGCTAAGCCTAGTCAGACTTGCCTGCTAATGGCACCGCTAAGCCTAGTCAGACTTGCCTGCTAATGGCACCGCTAAGCCTAGTCAGACTTGCCTGCTAATGGCACCGCTAAGCCTAGTCAGACTTGCCTGCTAATGGCACCGCTAAGCCTAGTCAGACTTGCCTGCTAATGGCACCGCTAAGCCTAGTCAGACTTGCCTGCTAATGGCACCGCTAAGCCTAGTCAGACTTGCCTGCTAATGGCACCGCTAAGCCTAGTCAGACTTGCCTGCTAATGGCACCGCTAAGCCTAGTCAGACTTGCCTGCTAATGGCACCGCTAAGCCTAGTCAGACTTGCCTGCTAATGGCACCGCTAAGCCTAGTCAGACTTGCCTGCTAATGGCACCGCTAAGCCTAGTCAGACTTGCCTGCTAATGGCACCGCTAAGCCTAGTCAGACTTGCCTGCTAATGGCACCGCTAAGCCTAGTCAGACTTGCCTGCTAATGGCACCGCTAAGCCTAGTCAGACTTGCCTGCTAATGGCACCGCTAAGCCTAGTCAGACTTGCCTGCTAATGGCACCGCTAAGCCTAGTCAGACTTGCCTGCTAATGGCACCGCTAAGCCTAGTCAGACTTGCCTGCTAATGGCACCGCTAAGCCTAGTCAGACTTGCCTGCTAATGGCACCGCTAAGCCTAGTCAGACTTGCCTGCTAATGGCACCGCTAAGCCTAGTCAGACTTGCCTGCTAATGGCACCGCTAAGCCTAGTCAGACTTGCCTGCTAATGGCACCGCTAAGCCTAGTCAGACTTGCCTGCTAATGGCACCGCTAAGCCTAGTCAGACTTGCCTGCTAATGGCACCGCTAAGCCTAGTCAGACTTGCCTGCTAATGGCACCGCTAAGCCTAGTCAGACTTGCCTGCTAATGGCACCGCTAAGCCTAGTCAGACTTGCCTGCTAATGGCACCGCTAAGCCTAGTCAGACTTGCCTGCTAATGGCACCGCTAAGCCTAGTCAGACTTGCCTGCTAATGGCACCGCTAAGCCTAGTCAGACTTGCCTGCTAATGGCACCGCTAAGCCTAGTCAGACTTGCCTGCTAATGGCACCGCTAAGCCTAGTCAGACTTGCCTGCTAATGGCACCGCTAAGCCTAGTCAGACTTGCCTGCTAATGGCACCGCTAAGCCTAGTCAGACTTGCCTGCTAATGGCACCGCTAAGCCTAGTCAGACTTGCCTGCTAATGGCACCGCTAAGCCTAGTCAGACTTGCCTGCTAATGGCACCGCTAAGCCTAGTCAGACTTGCCTGCTAATGGCACCGCTAAGCCTAGTCAGACTTGCCTGCTAATGGCACCGCTAAGCCTAGTCAGACTTGCCTGCTAATGGCACCGCTAAGCCTAGTCAGACTTGCCTGCTAATGGCACCGCTAAGCCTAGTCAGACTTGCCTGCTAATGGCACCGCTAAGCCTAGTCAGACTTGCCTGCTAATGGCACCGCTAAGCCTAGTCAGACTTGCCTGCTAATGGCACCGCTAAGCCTAGTCAGACTTGCCTGCTAATGGCACCGCTAAGCCTAGTCAGACTTGCCTGCTAATGGCACCGCTAAGCCTAGTCAGACTTGCCTGCTAATGGCACCGCTAAGCCTAGTCAGACTTGCCTGCTAATGGCACCGCTAAGCCTAGTCAGACTTGCCTGCTAATGGCACCGCTAAGCCTAGTCAGACTTGCCTGCTAATGGCACCGCTAAGCCTAGTCAGACTTGCCTGCTAATGGCACCGCTAAGCCTAGTCAGACTTGCCTGCTAATGGCACCGCTAAGCCTAGTCAGACTTGCCTGCTAATGGCACCGCTAAGCCTAGTCAGACTTGCCTGCTAATGGCACCGCTAAGCCTAGTCAGACTTGCCTGCTAATGGCACCGCTAAGCCTAGTCAGACTTGCCTGCTAATGGCACCGCTAAGCCTAGTCAGACTTGCCTGCTAATGGCACCGCTAAGCCTAGTCAGACTTGCCTGCTAATGGCACCGCTAAGCCTAGTCAGACTTGCCTGCTAATGGCACCGCTAAGCCTAGTCAGACTTGCCTGCTAATGGCACCGCTAAGCCTAGTCAGACTTGCCTGCTAATGGCACCGCTAAGCCTAGTCAGACTTGCCTGCTAATGGCACCGCTAAGCCTAGTCAGACTTGCCTGCTAATGGCACCGCTAAGCCTAGTCAGACTTGCCTGCTAATGGCACCGCTAAGCCTAGTCAGACTTGCCTGCTAATGGCACCGCTAAGCCTAGTCAGACTTGCCTGCTAATGGCACCGCTAAGCCTAGTCAGACTTGCCTGCTAATGGCACCGCTAAGCCTAGTCAGACTTGCCTGCTAATGGCACCGCTAAGCCTAGTCAGACTTGCCTGCTAATGGCACCGCTAAGCCTAGTCAGACTTGCCTGCTAATGGCACCGCTAAGCCTAGTCAGACTTGCCTGCTAATGGCACCGCTAAGCCTAGTCAGACTTGCCTGCTAATGGCACCGCTAAGCCTAGTCAGACTTGCCTGCTAATGGCACCGCTAAGCCTAGTCAGACTTGCCTGCTAATGGCACCGCTAAGCCTAGTCAGACTTGCCTGCTAATGGCACCGCTAAGCCTAGTCAGACTTGCCTGCTAATGGCACCGCTAAGCCTAGTCAGACTTGCCTGCTAATGGCACCGCTAAGCCTAGTCAGACTTGCCTGCTAATGGCACCGCTAAGCCTAGTCAGACTTGCCTGCTAATGGCACCGCTAAGCCTAGTCAGACTTGCCTGCTAATGGCACCGCTAAGCCTAGTCAGACTTGCCTGCTAATGGCACCGCTAAGCCTAGTCAGACTTGCCTGCTAATGGCACCGCTAAGCCTAGTCAGACTTGCCTGCTAATGGCACCGCTAAGCCTAGTCAGACTTGCCTGCTAATGGCACCGCTAAGCCTAGTCAGACTTGCCTGCTAATGGCACCGCTAAGCCTAGTCAGACTTGCCTGCTAATGGCACCGCTAAGCCTAGTCAGACTTGCCTGCTAATGGCACCGCTAAGCCTAGTCAGACTTGCCTGCTAATGGCACCGCTAAGCCTAGTCAGACTTGCCTGCTAATGGCACCGCTAAGCCTAGTCAGACTTGCCTGCTAATGGCACCGCTAAGCCTAGTCAGACTTGCCTGCTAATGGCACCGCTAAGCCTAGTCAGACTTGCCTGCTAATGGCACCGCTAAGCCTAGTCAGACTTGCCTGCTAATGGCACCGCTAAGCCTAGTCAGACTTGCCTGCTAATGGCACCGCTAAGCCTAGTCAGACTTGCCTGCTAATGGCACCGCTAAGCCTAGTCAGACTTGCCTGCTAATGGCACCGCTAAGCCTAGTCAGACTTGCCTGCTAATGGCACCGCTAAGCCTAGTCAGACTTGCCTGCTAATGGCACCGCTAAGCCTAGTCAGACTTGCCTGCTAATGGCACCGCTAAGCCTAGTCAGACTTGCCTGCTAATGGCACCGCTAAGCCTAGTCAGACTTGCCTGCTAATGGCACCGCTAAGCCTAGTCAGACTTGCCTGCTAATGGCACCGCTAAGCCTAGTCAGACTTGCCTGCTAATGGCACCGCTAAGCCTAGTCAGAACATGTAGTTTTGATGTTTCTTCTCAGGAAGGGCATGTTTACAGTTGAAAGATGAGAATATCATTAAGGATGAATAGTGTTTCAGGTTTGTTTTTTGTTTGTGTTCTCTATTGGGCTTTTCTCTCTTCCCCCAGAGGTGAAACTCAGGCTCTATGGGTCTTCCTGCACCAAGTTTGGTTTCAAGGATTCTGACGTCAACATTGACATCCAGTTCCCACCTCATGTGAGTAGCTCTGCTTGCTGATGCGATGTGTGTGTGTCTTCCTAGACTAATAGTGAATGTTTCGTTTATTTTCCGTTTTTGCTGTGATGGTCATGTTTTTCCTGAAGCTCGATAATATTGTAATCTATGATTTTATTAGGGTTTTGAAATGGGTCTGTGTTCACAAATATTCGCTTTGTGTAATCTATCATATTACGTTTTTTTTAAATACATATTTTTTCATGTTCACAGATGCATCAGCCAGACGTTCTGTTGCAGGTACAGAAGAGTCTGTCAGTTAGCCGTGAGTATGACTGACTTCCCCCCCCCCTCAAGACATGCTACTGTAGAAACCACCATAATAACCAATGATACTGTTAGCGTTAGCATCGTCGTTTAGTGGAGTGATCACCACCCTTGAGATAATGTTGATGATGGAGTTGGTGGTGATTGTTTCCAGTTCTCTACTGTGACCTGGAGGCAGACTTCCATGCCAGGGTACCGGTGGTCATCTGTAAAGACAAGAACAGGTCAGTCCTTCATTCATTTTTTTATTTTATTTTTTTCACCTTTAGTGAAAAAAAAACCAGGTAGGCAAGTTGAGAACAAGTTCTCATTTACAAATGCGACCTGCCCAAGATAAAGCAAAGCAGTTCGACACATACAACAACACAGAGTTACACATGGAGTAAAACAAACATACAGTCAATAATACAGTAGAAAAATAAGTCTATATACAATGTGAGCAAGTGAGGTGAGATAAGGGAGGTGAAGGCAAAAAAAAGGCCATGGTGGTGAAGTAAATACAACATAGCAAGTAAAACACTGGAATGGTAGATTTGCAGTGGAAGAATATGCAAAGTAGAGATAGAAATAATGGGGTGCAAAGGAGCAAAATAAATAAATACAGTAGGGGAAGAGGTAGTTGTTTGGGCTAAATTAGAGATGGGCTATGTACAGTAATCTGTGAGCTGCTCTGACAGCTGGTGCTTAAAGCTAGTGAGGGAGATTAGTGTTTCATTGTTGTTCCAGTTCTGGATCATTACGTTCTCTCATATGTGCAGCTATCTGACAGTTGTATTGTTTAACACTAATCTTCCTGAATATATCCACATCTCCCTTTTGATTGATGTGGCTGATGGGATCTGTAGTTTTTCAGGAAGAACCCTGTCTGATGGTTGTTGTTGTTGTCGTCCAAGTGGTCTGGTGTGTAAGGTGAGCGCAGGAAATGACAACGCCTGCCTGACCACCTCCTTCCTGTTTGAGCTGTCCAATCGGGAGCCTCTCCTGCTGCCACTGGTCCTGGGCTTCAGACACTGGGCCCGGGTGAGTTTCTTCATTGGCCCTCACACCTGGTTTACTACCAGATCACCAGTTAGCCTAGCAGTGTTTTCTCACACCTGGTTTACTACCAGATCACCAGTTAGCCTAGCAGTGTTTCCTCACACCTGGTTTACTACCAGATCACCAGTTAGCCTAGCAGTGTTTCCTCACACCTGGTTTACTACCAGATCACCAGTTAGCCTAGCAGTGTTTCCTCACACCTGGTTTACTACCAGATCACCAGTTAGCCTAGCAGTGTTTCCTCACACCTGGTTTACTACCAGATCACCAGTTAGCCTAGCAGTGTTTCCTCACACCTGGTTTACTACCAGATCACCAGTTAGCCTAGCAGTGTTTCCTCACACCTGGTTTACTACCAGATCACCAGTTAGCCTAGCAGTGTTTTCTCACACCTGGTTTACTACCAGATCACCAGTTAGCCTAGCAGTGTTTCCTCACACCTGGTTTACTACCAGATCACCAGTTAGCCTAGCAGTGTTTCCTCTAGATCATGGGTGTCAAACTCTGGCCCGCGGGCCAAATTTGGCCCGCGGGGTAATTATATTTGGCCCGCGAGACAATACCAAATTACTACTAGAGCTGGCCCGCCGGTATTATACAGCGCATTCACCGCTAATACTACGAATCCCATAATGCCCTGCTGTTGTTTTTGCGCGCCAATCAGGACAGGACCCAGAAACGCCCTCTCCTCTGTGACAGTAGTCATAGCAACATAGACGCTACAACTGTCAGCGCGCTATCCCATCTCGATGCGCTGAACCTGCAGCTTCAGGGGCGGGGGCGCATCATCACAGACATGTACGCTGCAGTGAGGGCCTTTAAAACTAAACTGTGCCTGTGGGAGAATCAGATGCTGCAAGGAAACCATTGCCATTTTCCCTGCTGCCAAACCATAAAAGCGCAGATCTCTACCGCCGTGTTCCCATGCGCACAGTTTGCTGAAAAACTCAGTGTTCTCGCCGCTGAGTTTAGCCGGCGATTTGCCGACTTCGATGTCCAGAAATGTAGGTTTGAACTGCTTAGTAATCCCTTCGCAGTTGATGTGGAAAATGCACCAACCAACATCCAAATGGAGCTGATTGAACTCCAGTGCAACGACACGCTGAAGTCAAAGTATGATGCTGTGGGCGCCGCACAGTTTCCACGGTTCATCCCTGACACAATGCCTCAGCTCCGCACCCAAGCTGCTCAGATGCTCTCCATGTTCGGCAGCACTTATCTATGCGAGCAACTTTTCTCCTCGATGAAGATGACCAAAACAACTCACAGGAGACGTCTGACTGATGAACACCTTCGCTTGATACTGAGGATTTCTTCAGCTCAGAGCCTGAACCCAGACATTGATGAACTAGCATCCAAGAAGAGATGCCAGGTATCTGGCTTGGGCACATCAGATTAGATCAGTGTGCAATAATTAACGTTTTCTTTGTGCACTTTTTCTTGCTACAAGGCATGGGCTTGAATGGTTGATTGATTTATTATCATTTTATTTGTAAAATTATTAGCCAGTGGAAAAAGTTTATTTTGGTATTTAAATCAGAAGGCTGCAAATAGAAAAGAGGCATTCGATTTTTATTTAAATTTTATTTATTTAATAAATGAATGCCATTGATGTGTTTTTTCATTTGAAATTCGATTTTGCATGTCTCCACTATTAAATTATATATTGTATGGTAATAAGCGATGCTTGTTCCATATTCAATGTTAAAGCAAAACTTGTTTGGGTCCATATTAAAAGGTTCATTTGTTCAATGTTGGCCCGCGACTTTGTTCAGGTTTTACATTTTGGCCCACTGGGTATTTGAGTTTGACACCCCTGCTCTAGATCATGGGGAACGTTGATGTGGGTGGGGGGCCACTTAGAATCCTAACTTATCATGAGGGTTCGCAGTGGCTCGTGGGTCTGCGTCCCCACACATGCAGTCGAAGCCCCGAGTTTTGTTTTCTCGGCTCTTGACAGCGGAGGGAAAAATGTGAAGTTTTAAGAATTAATTTTCCCTGCAATTCTGCACATTTTGCCATGGGGCCTAGAGAAGACTTTGAGTTGATCCGTGGGCCTACAAAAAAGGGGGTACGTGCCACCAGTTGCCCATCCCTGCCCTAGCTGTTTCTCTAGGTGAGGAGCTGAGTTTCCTCAGACATTTTGGCCTGTAAACACATCACTGAGGGGTGAATTAAGTCACATTTTCACATAATCTACCATTGATATCAATGGTCGACTAACTTCACATTGGATTTGTGTCAGTTGTGATTCACTCCATATACAGAATTGTCCTTTGTGTCCCAAGGCCCACTTTTCATTGTTTTGACATTGTGTGCTCCCGTCTGTCTGTCTCAGATCTGTCACGTGGACCGAGCGGAGGAGGGAGGTCTGCCGTCGTACGTCCTGGCTCTCATGGTCATCTACTTCCTCCAACAGAGGAAACGGCCCGTCCTGCCTTCCTACCTGGGACACGAGGTACACACACACACACACACACACACAGTCTTGTTTTAACCTTTTCACACGTACCAACACACGGGTGTGATCATTCTACAGTGGTCCCTGTAGCGTACGATCAAACCGGTGTGATTAGAACGCGTATTTTATAACGTCCAGTTTCAAATGACGCAACAATCAGCGTTTGGGCTGGCCACACTGTTTATTCAGAAATATTTTGCACAAACACAGTCCATTACAAAGTTATATCCAGAATGTCAGCCGTTTATTTTTGGAAGCAATGTTCAGACATTTACAGAAGTATCTACAGCATGACACAATCGACCAAACCAGGAAATATGTAGGCTACATTTGTCCTAGCGCTAACTGAGGAAAGATTGACGTAACACAGGCTGTCATATTTTTCTAACTCTCGGCTGACATAAACTACAATATGAATTAGCGAATAGCAATTACTATTTATAACGAATCACATGACGGGTGAGCTCACCATTGATCAAAATAATTGAGTGAAATTGAAAGTAATTCGACAATGGGTAGTTTGGGTGTGCCGCCATGTTTGTTTTTTTCCCGCATCAACCAAAGATAATAAGAGACAAGATGAGTTTGGTCTGTTTATAGTATGCATGTTGAAGGGGGTGTGTCGTCTACGGTCATCCACTTCCTTTCATTCACTTCCGGAAGTTTACATCGAAAGATGAGTGAACTATTCCTTCACCTCATTATAACATCTTTGGTCTGACAGATTACGTGACACCCAGAATGCATTGTATAATGTCAACAAACATGGCGCCACACATAGCTGGCAAATAGCTTAGCACATTACAAATCGGTACAACCTTCAAAAAAGTATTTTACACACATCATAGGTGTCCATTACAATCTATGCAATAATCGGAATGCATTATTTGTCACCAGTACTTGAAAACATGAATCAAACTTTAAATACATTATGATACATACATACTGTATGGCGCCTACAGTAGAAATGACAACACGATATACAGAAAATAGGGAACTTACTTTGATAGGAACGCATACATATCCAACGTTATTATGTGTAAGGAAAACAAGGAAGACAAAGCGAGTGCCAGCAAGAAAATGTTCCAATATCTTGCAAGACTGTGCAAATGGTCTTCATGTATAGTTAAACACGTCCACACACACACACACACACACACACTAGGGGTGGAATGGTTCGGTACATATTGCAGTTTTGGGGTCACGGTTCGATTTCGGTACGGCAGGACAATTAAATGCCATTCAAAATGTTCCTAGCATTGTCTGTTGTGACAGGATTGTTATGTCTCAAGTTTCCACTCTGATGCTGCGTTTGTAACCATGTGGGAATTTACCCGTTGTGAAGTCTTAAAATAAAAGTTGCATTTATGTGATTTGAACTCGTTGAGAAACGCTCATTGGCTAATGGCCAACAAGCGGTATCAACCATAAACTAAAAGTACAACTATCATGCTTGTAAACAAATTATAGTCTTCAAAAACCAAATTAATAGATAGCTTTTTATGTATGTTTTGTTGCATTTAACTGCTAAAAATGCTGTTATAGAGGCCATTTCCTTAGTAGGTGAGGTCAGAGGTCAGCATGTGGCAGAAGTGGGCTCAGGATGATAGACTAGTAATTACCAGTTGGAGGGGCGGTGAAGTGGATTTATTTTCCAGTCGTATCTGGTAAATTCCCACTTGGTTGCGAACGCACCGTGACACTGCCTCCTTCACTGCCAGGTGGGTACTTGTGACTCTCTCCTCTATTTTCATTTTTTATTTAACCTTTAATTTAACTAGGCAAGTCGGTTAAGAACAAATTCTTATTTTCAATGACGTCCTAGCAAAAGGCCTCTCATCACATCAAGAGAGACAACACTACATAAAGAGACCAAAGAAAACAACATAGCATGGCAGCAACACATGACAACACACATGACAACATGGCAGCAACACATGACAACATGGCAGCAACACATGACAACATGGCAGCAACACATGACAACATGGCAGCAACACATGACAACATGGCAGCAACACATGACAACATGGCAGCAACACAACATAACAACATGGTAGCAGCACAACATGGTAGCAGCACAAAACATGGTACAAACATTATTGGGCACAGACAACAACACAAAGGGCAAGAAGGTAGAGACAACAATACATCACACGAAGCAGACAAACTGTCAGTAAGGGTGTCCATGATTGAGTCTTTGAATGAAGAGATTCAACTATCCAGTTTTGAGTGGTTTTTACAGCTCGTTCCAGGCGCTAGCTGCAGCGAACTGAAAAGAGGAGCGACCTAGGGATGTGTGTTTTGGGAACCTTAAGCAGAATGTGACTGGCAGAACGGGTGTTGTATGTGGAGGATGAGGGCTGCGGTAGGTATCTCAGATGGTAGGAGAGAGGTAATGTGATGGGCGCTCACTGTTAAATCAGCGCTACACGGTGCATTGGCCAATTCGTTGAAAACTGTGGCTTTGGTTTGCTTATGTAGAGTGGGTACTACCTGTTTGCTGAAATGGGTGTAAGAGGGAAGTTAACGTGGCTCGAGGACTTTGACGAGTTGCTGAAACCACATGCTATTCTCAACCAGCGAGAATGAGCGCATAACCGCCGCTATAAACCAAAGACACAAAAATGTAAACATCCTACCTATCGCTCTTATAATTTCTTTGGTCCGGTCAGAATCCGCTGCTTGAATGCAGAGGGGAGACTGTTTATTTTTGCTTGGAGTAATGTCGTCTGCGCCGGTATCCCTGGGGAACTCTCTTTCGGAAATAACAATCATAAGACCTGTCAATATGGTGAAAGCCAGTGTTGTATCAGTGGGTAAAGTAACGGCTATGTGGTCCGCCTGTGAATATCAGGAAATAGTGTAGGAAAGTTTCATAGCTACATAACTGTAGTCACTGAAGATCAAATTTCATAACGCTTTTAAAACAATGATCTGCACTCCAGATCGCTAAAATCAGCCAATAGATGGTATGCCCACACTTGTCTGGAACACATCCATCCGTTTTAGATCAGGACAAAGTATAGATTTCACTTAGGATATGCGCAATCTAAACAGCGTACCAAATGATTAACATCCGTTTCTCCTTCAAGTACCATGTCGCAATGCGCGGTGTCTGTGGGAAACATTACAGAAAAGAGGAGATAGGAATCCCATTGGGCAATGAAAGGAGAAAAGCTCCACCCAACTGCCTGTCGACCAATCGCGTTCACGTTGTCACGCGGTTGCTAAGCTAATCGTCAACGTAACGCTGCTGTTTTATAGCTCAGTGGCAGAGAAACTGCAAGTTGAACCCTGTGAGAGACGCCTAAATTGATAACGCAGTTTGTTTAGGCGATTTTTACAGCTAGCTAGCTACTTCACATGCTGATATGGACTTTGGTATTATTGTGTGGAGCTATGTTTTCAGCCCAGGGATATGGAGAACATTGCATTGTGGGTTTTATAGAAGACATGAGCTGCATTAGATTTCCCAAAAAGATTTTTCACATGTTTCTACCAACCCTGTTACAACTACAAAATTAAACATTTGTTCACCAAAAAATATTGTTTTCACATATTAGTGTTTTAACACTGTTAATAGTAGGAATTAGTGGTTTGGGGTGGATTATCCTTTTTAACCAACGAGCCCTTCTCGTTCAGCTGTGGCGACTATCCGTCACCGTTGTAATCTACTGGGAAGCCAAAATGTTCCCAAACGGGTGATTTAAAAAAAAAAATTAATAATAACTATGATGGAGAATCCTCTTGGTTTATCTACCCCCCCCCCCCCCCCCCACCGCTCTCCGTCGTACAGAACTAGTTCCCAGCTGCGCCTCACATTAGGACAGTTTGAAATGCGCCAATTAAGATCCGAATTTTGATCACAACGTGCGCATTGGCTCTAGTTGTAACCGAATAGCCAGACATTTTTGGTCTGCTCAGATTTAATCCAGGCAGACAACGTATTTTAGGCATAGTCTATAGGCCTGGAGTTTCTTTTTAGTAAATAGTTGTTTTAACGTTTTCATTCTGGTTCACAGTGCGGACTGAACCGAGGTCCTCGTACCGCACGGTTCTGTACAAATATGTGTAAAGTTTACACCCCTTGTCTAGTAATGTTATGTATTGTTTCCTGTTTCCTGTGGACCCCAGGAAGAGTAGCTGCTGCTTTAGCAACACCTAATGGGGATCCTAATAAAATACCTAACACACACACACAGCAGAGGAAACAGCCCATCCTGCTGAGTTCTCCATCGACAGGCTGTACTACATCTACCCATAACACCTCTCCCCCTTTTTCCTCAGATAAAGGAGTTCTCCATCAACAGGCTGTACTACATCTACCCATAACACCTCTCCCCCTTTTTCCTCAGATGAAGGAGTTCTCCATCAACAGGCTGTACTACATCTACCCATAACACCTCTCCCCTTTTTCCTCAGATAAAGGAGTTCTCCATCAGCAGGCTACATGACTTCAGTCTGACCATGGAGGATGGCTGTGTCCACTGGGGTTACTATCCCGTCTCTAAGGACTCACCCCCAGAAACCATCTTCAGGGAGGGCAAGGTAACTACACCCTGTGGGGGGGAGGTGACTACACCCTGTGGAGGGGTGGGAGGTGACTACACCCTGTGGGGGGGAGGGTAACTACACCCTGTGGGGGGGAGGTGACTACACCCTGTGGGGGGGAGGGTAACTACACCCTGTGGGGGGAGGTGACTACACCCTGTGGAGGGGAGGGTAACTACACCCTGTGGGGGGGAGGTGACTACACCCTGTGTGGGGGAGGTGACTACACCCTGTGTGGGGGAGGTGACTACACCCTGTGTGGGGGAGGTGACTACACCCTGTGGGGGGGAGGTGACTACACCCTGTGGGGGGGAGGTGACTACACCCTGTGGGGGGGAGGTGACTACACCCTGTGGGGGGGAGGTGACTACACCCTGTGGGGGGGAGGTGACTACACCCTGTGGGGGGGAGGTGACTACACCCTGTGTGGGGGAGGTGACTACACCCTGTGTGGGGGAGGTGACTACACCCTGTGTGGGGGAGGTGACTACACACTTTGGGGGGGGGGAGGTGACTACACCCTGTGGGGGGGAGGTGACTACACCCTGTGTGGGGGAGGTGACTACACCCTGTGTGGGGGAGGTGACTACACCCTGTGTGGGGGAGGTGACTACACCCTGTGTGGGGGAGGTGACTACACCCTGTGGGGGGGAGGTGACTACACCCTGTGGGGGGGAGGTGACTACACCCTGTGGGGGGGAGGTAACTACACCCTGTGGGGGGGAGGTGACTACACCCTGTGGGGGGGAGGTGACTACACCCTGTGGAGGGGAGGGTAACTACACCCTGTGGGGGGGAGGGTAACTACACCCTGTGGGCACCCTGTGGGGGGGAGGGTAACTACACCCTGTGGGGGGGAAGGTAACTACACCCTGTGGGGGGGAGGGTAACTACACCCTGTGGGGGGGAGGGTAACTACACCCTGTGGGGGGGAGGGTAACTACACCCTGTGGGGGGGAGGGTAACTACACCCTGTGGGGGGGAGGGTAACTACACCCTGTGGGGGGGAGGGTAACTACACCCTGTGGGGGGGAGGGTGACTAGTCACCCTGTGGGGGGGAGGGTGACTAGTCACCCTGTGGGGGGGAGGTGACTACACCCTGTGGGGGGGGAGGTGACTACACCCTGTGGGGGGGAGGTGACTACACCCTGTGGGGGGGAGGTGACTACACCCTGTGGGGGGGAGGTGACTACACCCTGTGGGGGGGAGGTGACTACACCCTGTGGGGGGGGAGGTGACTACACCCTGTGGGGGGGAGGTGACTACACCCTGTGGGGGGGAGGGTAACTACACCCTGTGGGGGGGAGGGTAACTACACCCTGTGGGCACCCTGTGGGGGGGAGGGTAACTACACCCTGTGGGGGGGAGGGTGACTAGTCACCCTGTGGGGGGGAGGGTGACTAGTCACCCTGTGGGGGGGAGGTGACTACACCCTGTGGGGGGGGGTGACTACACCCTGTGGGGGGGAGGGTAACTACACCCTGTGGGGGGGAGGGTAACTACACCCTATGGACACCCTGTGGTGGGGAGGGTAACTACACCCTGTGGGGGGGAGGGTAACTACACCCTGTGGGGGGGAGGGTAACTACACCCTGTGGGCACCCTGTGGGGGGGAGGGTAACTACACCCTGTGGGGGGGAGGGTAACTACACCCTGTGGGGGGGAGGGTGACTACACCCTGTGGGGGGGAGGGTGACTACACCCTGTGGGGGGGAGGGTGACTACACCCTGTGGGGGGGAGGGTGACTACACCCTGTGGGGGGGAGGGTGACTACACCCTGTGGGGGGGAGGGTGACTACACCCTGTGGGGGGGAGGTGACTACACCCTGTGGGGGGGAGGTGACTACACCCTGTGGGGGGGAGGTGACTACACCCTGTGGAGGGGAGGGTAACTACACCCTGTGGGGGGGAGGTGACTACACCCTGTGGAGGGGAGGGTAACTACACCCTGTGGGGGGGAGGGTGACTACACCCTGTGGGGGGGAGGGTGACTACACCCTGTGGGGGGGAGGGTAACTACACCCTGTGGGGGGGAGGGTAACTACACCCTGTGGGGGGGAGGTGACTACACCCTGTGGGGGGGAGGGTAACTACACCCTGTGGGGGGGAGGGTAACTACACCCTGTGGGGGGGAGGGTAACTACACCCTGTGGGGGGGAGGGTAACTACACCCTGTGGGGGGGGGAGGTGACTACACCCTGTGGGGGGGGGGGGGAGGTGACTACACCCTGTGGGGGGTGGGAGGTGACTACACCCTGTGGGGGGGGGAGGGGACTACACCCTGTGGGGGGGGGGGGGAGGAGGGACTACACCCTGTGGGGGGGGGGGGGGGGGGACTACACCCTGTGGGGGGGAGGGGAACTACACCCTGTGGGGGGGGTGTGAGGTGACTACACCCTGTGGGGGGGAGGTGACTACACCCTGTGGGGGGGAGTTCTGTGGGGGGGAGGTGACTACACCCTGTGGGGGGGAGGTGACTACACCCTGTGGGGGTGGGAGGTGACTACACCCTGTGGGGGTGGGAGGTGACTACACCCTGTGTGGGGGAGGTGACTACACCCTGTGTGGGGGAGGTGACTACACCCTGTGGGGGGGAGGTGACTACACCCTGTGGGGGGGAGGTGACTACACCCTGTGGGGGGGGGAGGTGACTACACCCTGTGGGGGGGGGGAGGTGACTACACCCTGTGGGGGGGGGAGGTGACTACACCCTGTGGGGGGGGGGAGGTGACTACACCCTGTGGGGGGGGGGTGACGACTACACCCTGTGGGGGGGGGGGGGTGACGACTACACCCTGTGGGGGGGGGGGGTGACGACTACACCCAGTGGGGGGGGGGGTGACGACTACACCCTGTGGGGGGGGGGTGACGTACACCTTGGGGGGGGTGACTACACCCTGTGGGGGGGAGGAGGTGACTACACCCTGTGGGGGGGGGAGGTGACTACACCCTGTGGGGGGGGGGGAGTTGACTACACCCTGTGGGGGGGGGAGTTGACTACACCCTGTGGGGGGGGGGGTGTGTGTGACTGCACCCTGTGGGGGGGTAAGCCTGGTGCTCACATATAGACCTTGTTAAAAATAACATAATGTCTGTGTGTAATGAGTGTGTGTAATGAGTTTGTGTGTGTAATGAGTGTGTGTGTAATGAGTGTGTGTGTAATGTGTGTGTAATGTCTGTGTGTGTGTGTAATGTCTGTGTGTGTGTGTAATGAGTGTGTGTGTGTAATGAGTGTGTGTGTGTGTAATGAGTGTGTGTGTGTAATGAGTGTGTGTGTGTAATGAGTGTGTGTGTGTGTCTCTCCAGGCTCCTCTGGTGTTCCAGAACTCTGTCCCTCCTCCAGCGGTGGGTCTCCTGTGGGTGGAGATGCTTCGCTTCTATTCGCTGGAGTTCAACATGGCGGAGTGTGTCATCAGCGTGCGCACCAGCATCGTCCTATCACGGGACGCCAAGGACTGGCCCAAGAAACGCATTGCCGTGGAGGGTACGAACTTTGACCTTTTTTTAACCGTTCACCTCTCAAACCATCAAATTCCGCTACCGAACATGTTCTAGCGTTGATATCTATTTTTCATGGTCCTCGGAACCGGATTACCTGTGGGGGTTCAGCCTGACCAACCATCAGCTTAGTGTAGTTACATGTCTCTTTCTCCAGGGAGGCCAGATTATTAAGGTCCCATATTTTTCACTCTGAAGGCGCTGGCAGACAGCGTGAGGCGGGGGGGGGGGGGCCAGTCATTTTCAATTAAGGCTAGGCGGGGGGGGGGGGGATTCTATCCAGGGGGAGTGGTCGGGCTGTGCCCGTGGAAGCCGCTCAGCCGAAACGGAGAAAATAGGATTCTGCCGTTGTTGTTGACCAATAGGAAACGTAGCCTGCATGGTCATACATCAGCACCAAGGTTTCCATTAGCCGGTGGATGCCCATTACATTTTGTTATTTTTATTTAGCCGATAAATAAACATTTTGCCGGCCAAATTGTCCAGAAATTAAAAGTAATTGATGGAAACAACCAGTGGATGTGCTTCGACTTCATAGGCTGATATCCTTCCTAGGCTGATATCCTTCCTAGGCTGATATCCTTCCTAGGCTGATATCCTTCCTAGGCTGATATCCTTCCTAGGCTGATATCCTTCCTAGGCTGATATCCTTCCTAGGCTGATATCCTTCCTAGGCTGATATCCTTCCTAGGCTGATATCCTTCCTAGGCTGATATCCTTCCTAGGCTGATATCCTTCCTAGGCTGATATCCTTCCTAGGCTGATATCCTTCCTAGGCTGATATCCTTCCTAGGCTGATATCCTTCCTAGGCTGATATCCTTCCTAGGCTGATATCCTTCCTAGGCTGATATCCTTCCTAGGCTGATATCCTTCCTAGGCTGATATCCTTCATAGGCTGATAAATCCACAAGCTGCTGGACATTACTGTCTGGTGTGTTTCTATTTTAATCACACAGAAGACGCCAGGTCCTCATAAGGGACTTGGTAAAGATTGTGTTGATTATCCCTGTTTCCAGTGTGCCCCTCCGAGAGAGGGTTCTTTCTCCAGAACAAAGTAAAGAAGGTCTCCAGATCACTCCTTGAGGACGAAGTAATGAGGCTGGTGTGAGTAAAGAAGGCCTCCAGATCACTCCTTCTTGAGGATGAAGTAATGAGGCTGGTGTGAGTAAAGAAGGCCTCCAGATCACTCCTGAAGTAATGAGGCTGGTGTGAGTAAAGAAGGTCTCCAGATCACTCCTTCTAGGACGAAGTAATAGGCTGGTGTAGTAAAGAAGGCGTCCAGATCACTCCTCTGAGGACGAAGTAATGAGGCTGGTGTGAGTAAAGAAGGCCTCCAGATCACTCCTTCTTGGGGACGGTGCCAGATCACTCCTGAAGTAATGAGGCTGGTGTGAGTAAAGAAGGTCTCCAGATCACTCCTTCTTGAGGACGAAGTAATGAGGCTGGTGTGAGTAAAGAAGGCGTCCAGATCACTCCTTCTTGAGGACGAAGTAATGAGGCTGGTGTGAGTAAAGAAGGCGTCCAGATCACTCCTTCTTGAGGACGAAGTAATGAGGCTGGTGTGAGTAAAGAAGGCCTCCAGATCACTCCTTCTTGTGGATGAAGTAATGAGGCTGGTGTGAGTAAAGAAGGCGTCCAGATCACTCCTTCTTGGGGACGAAGTAATGAGGCTGGTGTGAGTAAAGAAGGCGTCCAGATCACTCCTTCTTGGGGACGAAGTAATGAGGCTGGTGTGAGTAAAGAAGGTCTCCAGATCACTCCTTCTTGTGGATGAAGTAATGAGGCTGGTGTGAGTAAAGAAGGCGTCCAGATCACTCCTTCTTGAGGACGAAGTAATGAGGCTGGTGAGCATCAAGCTGCTGCAAGGAGTTGGACAGTTTTGACTTCCCAACAGCAGCGGCTCACTTTGAGCAGGCCAAGGTCCGCTTGCAAACGCAAGTAAATTAGAGGCAAATTATTGTGTTTGTCAG
The DNA here is from genome assembly GCF_045679555.1 of Salvelinus alpinus. Classification (NCBI taxonomy): domain Eukaryota; kingdom Metazoa; phylum Chordata; class Actinopteri; order Salmoniformes; family Salmonidae; genus Salvelinus; species Salvelinus alpinus. The sequence continues at coordinate 1,717,659 of NC_092104.1, read as the reverse complement.
GTCCAGTCCCAGCAGTTTCCCGCCTAAGGCAGTATCAACCTATGCCGCCGCCCCTGTGCCATTTTATAGTATACAGATTTGGAATGGATTGATAGAGTACTGATGTGTATCATGCGCAGTTGAGCTTATTCAGTAGCACTTGGAAAACGAAACATCGTTGCCAATAATTCACATTGGAGAGTTTTTTTTAAATGTTGCAATCACGAGTCAGCCAACTGTCTATAGTAGGAAACAGATGACCCCACGATAGTTTAAATTACAATAAATCATCTAGTGGAACTGTAAAAGAGGGAGCTGTAATTTGGGTTATGGAAGCAAGTGCTTTTATAAATTCATTGGCACCGACCTCAATTCATAGAATTGTTGAACGACACTCAGGAGGCTGGTTTCTAATCGTTGATCGACACTCAGGAGGCTGGTTTCTAATCGTTGATCGACACTCAGAAGGCTGGTTTCTAATCGTTGATCGACACTCAGGAGGCTGGTTTCTAATCGTTGATCGACACTCAGGAGGCTGGTTTCTAATCGTTGATCGACACTCAGGAGGCTGGTTTCTAATCGTTGATCGACCCTCAGGAGGCTGGTTTCTAATCGTTGATCGACACTCAGGAGGCTGGTTTCTAATCGTTGATCGACACTCAGGAGGCTGGTTTCTAATCGTTGATCGACACTCAGGAGGCTGGTTTCTAATCGTTGATCGACACTCAGGAGGCTGGTTTCTAATCGTTGATCGACACTCAGGAGGCTGGTTTCTAATCGTTGATCGACACTCAGGAGGCTGGTTTCTAATCGTTGATCGACACTCAGGAGGCTGGTTTCTAATCGTTGATCGACACTCAGGAGGCTGGTTTCTAATCGTTGATCGACACTCAGGACGCTGGTTTCTAATCGTTGATCGACACTCAGGACGCTGGTTTCTAATCCTTGATCGACACTCAGAAGGCTGGTTTCTAATCCTTGATCGACACTCAGAAGGCTGGTTTCTAATCGTTGATCGACACTCAGAAGGCTGGTTTCTAATCCTTGATCGACACTCAGAAGGCTGGTTTCTAATCCTTGATCGACACTCAGGAGGCTGGTTTCTAATCGTTGATCGACACTCAGGAGGCTGGTTTCTAATCCTTGATCGACACTCAGAAGGCTGGTTTCTAATCGTTGATCGACACAGAAGGCTGGTTGATCTGAGTTCTAATCGAACCTCTGCGAACGAGTGGAATCATGAATGATTCATGTATGTTCCTCTGCTTCCCTCTGATTGGCCGTGTTAGCAGCACATTCATTCACCACTCTTTCCAATGGGAAACTCCGCCCACGACATAGGCCAAGAGGTAAAACGAACTACCTCATCCAAGACCTACAGTGGCAAGTATTAGAGTTGCCCGCTGACAGTGGGAGTTTTTGTTAACGTCCCTTGACTGCTGCTGTCAACAGACACCCCCCCCCCCCTCCCCCAAAAAACACCCTGACTCTCAGAGAATGAATGTACAACTGGTAAATAGTCGATGATATTCCAGTCAGATGTTTAGCTAGCTAGCTCGCTCCAGCTGTTAGCCAGGTAGCTAGCTGTAACTAGCTGGCTAGAAGGATGAAGTTAGAAGCTAACGTTGAACGGAGCCTCAGCAGGAGCAGTTGTCTGAAATGAAGCTAATTATAATCAAAAGATGGGCTACTTGAAGTTCTCATAACAAAATTCCTTTGCTTTACAGAGAGTAGTGAGACAGACAGTGGCGAGTCAGGCTGCAATGGAGGCAAAGGAGATACACAGAGAGACGAAGCGTTGACGCAAGCAGGGAGAGAGGTTCTACGGAGAGAGACGAAGCAAGCAGGGAGAGAGGTTCTACACAGAGAGACGAAGCAAGCAGGGAGAGAGGTTCTACGCAGAGAGACGAAGCAAGCAGGGAGAGAGGTTCTACGCAGAGAGACGAAGCAAGCAGGGAGAGAGGTTCTACGCAGAGAGACGAAGCAAGCAGGGAGAGAGGTTCTACGCAGAGAGACGAAGCAAGCAGGGAGAGAGGTTCTACGCAGAGAGACGAAGCAAGCAGGGAGAGAGGTTCTACGCAGAGAGACGAAGCAAGCAGGGAGAGAGGTTCTACGCAGAGAGACGAAGCAAGCAGGGAGAGAGGTTCTACGCAGAGAGACGAAGCAAGCAGGGAGAGAGGTTCTACGCAGAGAGACGAAGCAAGCAGGGAGAGAGGTTCTACGCAGAGAGACGAAGCAAGCAGGGAGAGAGGTTCTACGCAGAGAGACGAAGCAAGCAGGGAGAGAGGTTCTACGCAGAGAGACGAAGCAAGCAGGGAGAGAGGTTCTACGCAGAGAGACGAAGCAAGCAGGGAGAGGGGTTCTACGGAGAGAGACGAAGCAAGCAGGGAGAGGGGTTCTACGGAGAGAGACGAAACAAGCAGGGAGAGGGGTTCTACGGAGAGAGACGAAGCAAGCAGGGAGAGGGGTTCTACGGAGAGAGACGAAGCAAGCAGGGAGAGGGGTTCTACGGAGAGAGACGAAGCAAGCAGGGAGAGTGGTTCTACACAGAGAGACAAAGCAAGCAGGGAGAGAGGTTCTACACAGAGACGAAGCAAGCAGGGAGAGTTTCTACGCAGAGAGACGAAGCAAGCAGGGAGAGTTTCTACGCAGAGAGACGAAGCAAGCAGGGAGAGAGGTTCTACACAGATAGACTAAGCGTTGAAGCAAGCAGGGAGAGAGGTTCTACACAGAGAGACGAAGCAAGCAGGGAGAGAGGTTCTACACAGATAGACTAAGCGTTGAAGCAAGCAGGGAGAGAGGTTAGTAGTACACTAGTTCCCAAACTTGGGGTCCAGGACCCATGTGGGGTCCTTTGAGAGAATCTTTCATCTTAATCTTGTTTTTTAAATGGGTATAAAATACAGCATTTCAGAGTCAACTAAGGGCCTTTTTTACACTGTCAGAATTCCCTTTCATGTCATTATGTCCTGTGTTGGGACTGCCTGTGGAACTTAACATTTCTTTATATTCACAAAATGTTTTTCTATTATTATTATCATGTACGCTGAACAAAAATATAAACGCAACATGCAACAATTTAAAAAGATTTGATTACAGTTAGTAATTAATTACAATTAATTAATTAGTTAGTAATTGTAATTACAGTAACTGCATTACAGTTCATATAAGGAAATTAGTCCACATCAGTACTGACTTACCATATGGACATCACTACAAATGAGTTGATTGGACTATTTCAGCCACACCCTTTGCTGACAGCTGTATAGAATTGAGCACATCGCCATGCAATCTCCATAGACAAACATTGGCAGTAGAATAGCCTTACCGAAGAGCTCAGTGACTTTCAACGAGGCATCGTCGTAAGATGCCACTTTTACAACAAGTTAGTTAGTCAAATTTCGGGCCCCGTTCAACTTTTTAAGTGCTGTTATTGTGTAGTGGAAACGTCTATGAGCAACAACGGCTCAGCCGTGAAGTGGTAGGCCACACAAGCTCACAGAACAGGACCGCAGAGTGCTAAAGTGCGTAGCAAGTTAATAAATATATTCTCGCTTGCATCACTCACTATTTAGTGCATTTTAGCTATTCCTAACCCTTTTCCTAACCTTAACCCAATTCTCCTAACCTGGTATATTAGTTCTCCTAACCTACTACAAAAAGTTAAATATGATGTTATTTTGACAAAAGGTGCATCCCTTCTTGCCTTAACCGGCTGTCCCTGGTGTTCGTAGACAGCCATGTTGTGTTATTTATTAGGCCTAATTAAAATGTTCTTGCCTAGGATACATTAGAGAGGCATAGATTGCATTTGAAAACAGCTGTGTTATTTAATAATTAAAATGTTAATTAAAGTAGCCTATAGGACAGGTGGTTCGCAAATTGTTATATAGAAATATTGTATTTGTAAGTTTTATTACTGGGTAGGCAACTTGTTCGCCTAGGCTAAACTATTTTGTCTGTTTTTAAATTATATTAATTTATGATTTGTAAGCGGGGTAAAGATGCAATGGGCAATGTTTTGCTTTTCAATTTAACGCTAATTTCTACTCCGTTGAAATTAATTCCAATAATGTAACTGTGGTTTTGAGCATCATGGGTGGAAGTCAAATGTCCGTTAAATTTAAATAATTTCAGGTCACGTTGTCCTGGTGACACATATTCCTCACGGAAATCCTCTCCAGCACATACAGCAGGACCAGCAAACTTTCCCACTCTAGCTAGCTGGCTAGTACTCTCACTTTACAGAGTGACTTTTTAACAATAAAAATCATTGTTTTCTAATCGTTTTTATGGACTAAACATTTGTGTTGCATGGACATACATTGTTTATTTCATTGATATGGTCACTGGTGGCTGTCGTCGTGTGTGTGAAGGGGCCGGCGGCGTGGCGTCTTTGACTAGAGGGGCCGGCGGCGTGGCGTCTTTGACTAGAGGGGCCGGCGGCGTGGCGTCTTTGACTAGAGGGGCCGGCGGCGTGGCGTCTTTGACAGAGCGCGTCGTCTTTGACTAGAAGGGCCGGCGGCGTGGCGTCTTTGACTAGAGGGGCCGGCGGCGTGGCGTCTTTGACTAGAGGGGCCGGCGGCGTGGCCTCTTTGACTAGAGGGGCCGGCGGCGTGGCCTCTTTGACTAGAGGGGCCGGCGGCGTGGCGTCTTTGACTAGAGGGGCCGGCGGCGTGGCGTCTTTGACTAGAGGGGCCGGCGGCGTGGCGTCTTTGACTAGAGGGGCCGGCGGCGTGGCGTCTTTGACTAGAGGGGCCGGCGGCGTGGCGTCTTTGACTAGAGGGGCCGGCGGCGTGGCGTCTTTGACTAGAGGGGCCGGCGGCGTGGCGCTCTTTGACTAGAGGGGCCGGCGGCGTGGCCTCTTTGACTAGAGGGGCCGGCGGCGTGGCGTCTTTGACTAGAGGGGCCGGCGGCGTGGCGTCTTTGACTAGAGGGGCCGGCGGCGTGGCGTCTTTGACTAGAGGGGCCGGCGGCGTGGCGTCTTTGACTAGAGGGGCCGGCGGCGTGGCGTCTTTGACTAGAGGGGCCGGCGGCGTGGCGTCTTTGACTAGAGGGGCCGGCGGCGTGGCGTCTTTGACTAGAGGGGCCGGCGGCGTGGCGTCTTTGACTAGAGGGGCCGGCGGCGTGGCGTCTTTGACTAGAGGGGCCGGCGGCGTGGCGTCTTTGACTAGAGGGGCCGGCGGCGTGGCGTCTTTGACTAGAGGGGCCGGCGGCGTGGCGTCTTTGACTAGAGGGGCCGGCGGCGTGGCGTCTTTGACTAGAGGGGCCGGCGGCGTGGCGTCTTTGACTAGAGGGGCCGGCGGCGTGGCGTCTTTGACTAGAGGGGCCGGCGGCGTGGCGTCTTTGACTAGAGGGGCCGGCGGCGTGGCGTCTTTGACTAGAGGGGCCGGGCGGCGTGGGCGTCTTTGACTAGAGGGGCCGGCGGCGTGGCGTCTTTGACTAGAGGGGCCGGCGGCGTGGCGTCTTTGACTAGAGGGGCCGGCGGCGTGGCGTCTTTGACTAGAGGGGCCGGCGGCGTGGCGTCTTTGACTAGAGGGGCCGGCGGCGTGGCGTCTTTGACTAGAGGGGCCGGCGGCGTGGCGTCTTTGACTAGAGGGGCCGGCGGCGTGGCGTCTTTGACTAGAGGGGCCGGCGGCGTGGCGTCTTTGACTAGAGGGGCCGGCGGCGTGGCGTCTTTGACTAGAGGGGCCGGCGGCGTGGCGTCTTTGACTAGAGGGGCCGGCGGCGTGGCGTCTTTGACTAGAGGGGCCGGCGGCGTGGCGTCTTTGACTAGAGGGGCCGGCGGCGTGGCGTCTTTGACTAGAGGGGCCGGCGGCGTGGCGTCTTTGACTAGAGGGGCCGGCGGCGTGGCGTCTTTGACTAGAGGGGCCGGCGGCGTGGCGTCTTTGACTAGACGGGGCCGGCGGCGTGGCGTCTTTGACTAGAGGGGCCGGCGGCGTGGCCTCTTTGACTAGAGGGGCCGGCGGCGTGGCGTCTTTGACTAGAGGGGCCGGCGGCGTGGCGTCTTTGACTAGAGGGGCCGGCGGCGTGGCGTCTTTGACTAGAGGGGCCGGCGGCGTGGCGTCTTTGACTAGAGGGGCCGGCGGCGTGGCGTCTTTGACTAGAGGGGCCGGCGGCGTGGCGTCTTTGACTAGAGGGGCCGGCGGCGTGGCGTCTTTGACGGGCCGGCGGCGTGGCGTCTTTGACTAGAGGGGCCGGCGGCGTGGCGTCTTTGACTAGAGGGGCCGGCGGCGTGGCGTCTTTGACTAGAGGGGCCGGCGGCGTGGCCTCTTTGACTAGAGGGGCCGGCGGCGTGGCGTCTTTGACTAGAGGGGCCGGCGGCGTGGCGTCTTTGACTAGAAGGGCCGGCGGCGTGGCGTCTTTGACTAGAGGGGCCGGCGGCGTGGCGTCTTTGACTAGAGGGGCCGGCGGCGTGGCGTCTTTGACTAGAGGGGCCGGCGGCGTGGCGTCTTTGACTAGAGGGGCCGGCGGCGTGGCGTCTTTGACTAGAGGGGCCGGCGGCGTGGCCTCTTTGACTAGAGGGGCCGGCGGCGTGGCGTCTTTGACTAGAGGGGCCGGCGGCGTGGCGTCTTTGACTAGAGGGGCCGGCGGCGTGGCGTCTTTGACTAGAAGGGCCGGCGGCGTGGCGAGGGCCGGCGGCGTGGCGTCTTTGACTAGAGGGGCCGGCGGCGTGGCGTCTTTGACTAGAGGGGCCGGCGGCGTGGCGTCTTTGACTAGAGGGGCCGGCGGCGTGGCGTCTTTGACTAGAGGGGCCGGCGGCGTGGCGTCTTTGACTAGAGGGGCCGGCGGCGTGGCGTCTTTGACTAGAGGGGCCGGCGGCGTGGCGTCTTTGACTAGAGGGGCCGGCGGCGTGGCGTCTTTGACTAGAGGGGCCGGCGGCGTGGCGTCTTTGACTAGAAGGGCCGGCGGCGTGGCCTCTTTGACTAGAGGGGCCGGCGGCGTGGCCTCTTTGACTAGAGGGGCCGGCGGCGTGGCCTCTTTGACTAGAGGGGCCGGCGGCGTGGCGTCTTTGACTAGAGGGGCCGGCGGCGTGGCGTCTTTGACTAGAGGGGCCGGCGGCGTGGCGTCTTTGACTAGAAGGGCCGGCGGCGTGGCGTCTTTGACTAGAGGGGCCGGCGGCGTGGCGTCTTTGACTAGAGGGGCCGGCGGCGTGGCGTCTTTGACTAGAGGGGCCGGCGGCGTGGCGTCTTTGACTAGAGGGGCCGGCGGCGTGGCGTCTTTGACTAGAGGGGCCGGCGGCGTGGCGTCTTTGACTAGAGGGGCCGGCGGCGTGGCGTCTTTGACTAGAGGGGCCGGCGGCGTGGCGTCTTTGACTAGAGGGGCCGGCGGCGTGGCCGCTTTGACTAGAGGGGCCGGCGGCGTGGCGTCTTTGACTAGAGGGGCCGGCGGCGTGGCCGTCTTTGACTAGAGGGGCCGGCGGCGTGGCGTCTTTGACTAGAGGGGCCGGCGGCGTGGCCTCTTTGACTAGAGGGGCCGGCGGCGTGGCGTCTTTGACTAGAGGGGCCGGCGGCGTGGCGTCTTTGACTAGAGGGGCCGGCGGCGTGGCGTCTTTGACTAGAGGGGCCGGCGGCGTGGCGTCTTTGACTAGAGGGGCCGGCGGCGTGGCCTCTTTGACTAGAGGGGCCGGCGGCGTGGCCGCTTTGACTAGAGGGGCCGGCGGCGTGGCGTCTTTGACTAGAGGGGCCGGCGGCGTGGCGTCTTTGACTAGAGGGGCCGGCGGCGTGGCGTCTTTGACTAGAGGGGCCGGCGGCGTGGCGTCTTTGACTAGAGGGGCCGGCGGCGTGGCGTCTTTGACTAGAGGGGCCGGCGGCGTGGCGTCTTTGACTAGAGGGGCCGGCGGCGTGGCGTCTTTGACTAGAGGGGCCGGCGGCGTGGCGTCTTTGACTAGAGGGGCCGGCGGCGTGGCGTCTTTGACTAGAGGGGCCGGCGGCGTGGCGTCTTTGACTAGAGGGGCCGGCGGCGTGGCGTCTTTGACTAGAGGGGCCGGCGGCGTGGCGTCTTTGACTAGAGGGGCCGGCGGCGTGGCGTCTTTGACTAGAGGGGCCGGCGGCGTGGCGTCTTTGACTAGAGGGGCCGGCGGCGTGGCGTCTTTGACTAGAGGGGCCGGCGGCGTGGCGTCTTTGACTAGAGGGGCCGGCGGCGTGGCGTCTTTGACTAGAGGGGCCGGCGGCGTGGCGTCTTTGACTAGAGGGGCCGGCGGCGTGGCGTCTTTGACTAGAGGGGCCGGCGGCGTGGCGTCTTTGACTAGAGGGGCCGGCGGCGTGGCGTCTTTGACTAGAGGGGCCGGCGGCGTGGCGTCTTTGACTAGAAGGGCCGGCGGCGTGGCGTCTTTGACTAGAGGGGCCGGCGGCGTGGCCTCTTTGACTAGAGGGGCCGGCGGCGTGGCGTCTTTGACTAGAGGGGCCGGCGGCGTGGCGTCTTTGACTAGAGGGGCCGGCGGCGTGGCGTCTTTGACTAGAGGGGCCGGCGGCGTGGCGTCTTTGACTAGAGGGGCCGGCGGCGTGGCGTCTTTGACTAGAGGGGCCGGCGGCGTGGCGTCTTTGACTAGAGGGGCCGGCGGCGTGGCGTCTTTGACTAGAGGGGCCGGCGGCGTGGCGTCTTTGACTAGAGGGGCCGGCGGCGTGGCGTCTTTGACTAGAGGGGCCGGCGGCGTGGCGTCTTTGACTAGAGGGGCCGGCGGCGTGGCCTCTTTGACTAGAGGGGCCGGCGGCGTGGCCTCTTTGACTAGAGGGGCCGGCGGCGTGGCGTCTTTGACTAGAGGGGCCGGCGGCGTGGCGTCTTTGACTAGAAGGGCCGGCGGCGTGGCGTCTTTGACTAGAGGGGCCGGCGGCGTGGCGTCTTTGACTAGAGGGGCCGGCGGCGTGGCGTCTTTGACTAGAGGGGCCGGCGGCGTGGCCTCTTTGACTAGAGGGGCCGGCGGCGTGGCGTCTTTGACTAGAGGGGCCGGCGGCGTGGCGTCTTTGACTAGAGGGGCCGGCGGCGTGGCGTCTTTGACTAGAGGGGCCGGCGGCGTGGCGTCTTTGACTAGAGGGGCCGGCGGCGTGGCGTCTTTGACTAGAGGGGCCGGCGGCGTGGCGTCTTTGACTAGAGGGGCCGGCGGCGTGGCGTCTTTGACTAGAGGGGCCGGCGGCGTGGCGTCTTTGACTAGAGGGGCCGGCGGCGTGGCGTCTTTGACTAGAGGGGCCGGCGGCGTGGCGTCTTTGACTAGAGGGGCCGGCGGCGTGGCGTCTTTGACTAGAGGGGCCGGCGGCGTGGCGTCTTTGACTAGAGGGGCCGGCGGCGTGGCGTCTTTGACTAGAGGGGCCGGCGGCGTGGCGTCTTTGACTAGAGGGGCCGGCGGCGTGGCGTCTTTGACTAGAGGGGCCGGCGGCGTGGCGTCTTTGACTAGAGGGGCCGGCGGCGTGGCGTCTTTGACTAGAGGGGCCGGCGGCGTGGCGTCTTTGACTAGAAGGGCCGGCGGCGTGGCGTCTTTGACTAGAGGGGCCGGCGGCGTGGCGTCTTTGACTAGAGGGGCCGGCGGCGTGGCGTCTTTGACTAGAGGGGCCGGCGGCGTGGCCTCTTTGACTAGAGGGGCCGGCGGCGTGGCGTCTTTGACTAGAGGGGCCGGCGGCGTGGCGTCTTTGACTAGAGGGGCCGGCGGCGTGGCGTCTTTGACTAGAGGGGCCGGCGGCGTGGCGTCTTTGACTAGAGGGGCCGGCGGCGTGGCGTCTTTGACTAGAGGGGCCGGCGGCGTGGCGTCTTTGACTAGAGGGGCCGGCGGCGTGGCGTCTTTGACTAGAGGGGCCGGCGGCGTGGCGTCTTTGACTAGAGGGGCCGGCGGCGTGGCCTCTTTGACTAGAGGGGCCGGCGGCGTGGCGTCTTTGACTAGAGGGGCCGGCGGCGTGGCGTCTTTGACTAGAGGGGCCGGCGGCGTGGCGTCTTTGACTAGAAGGGCCGGCGGCGTGGCGTCTTTGACTAGAGGGGCCGGCGGCGTGGCGTCTTTGACTAGAGGGGCCGGCGGCGTGGCGTCTTTGACTAGAGGGGCCGGCGGCGTGGCCTCTTTGACTAGAGGGGCCGGCGGCGTGGCGTCTTTGACTAGAGGGGCCGGCGGCGTGGCGTCTTTGACTAGAGGGGCCGGCGGCGTGGCGTCTTTGACTAGAGGGGCCGGCGGCGTGGCGTCTTTGACTAGAGGGGCCGGCGGCGTGGCGTCTTTGACTAGAGGGGCCGGCGGCGTGGCGTCTTTGACTAGAGGGGCCGGCGGCGTGGCGTCTTTGACTAGAGGGGCCGGCGGCGTGGCGTCTTTGACTAGAAGGGCCGGCGGCGTGGCGTCTTTGACTAGAGGGGCCGGCGGCGTGGCGTCTTTGACTAGAGGGGCCGGCGGCGTGGCGTCTTTGACTAGAGGGGCCGGCGGCGTGGCGTCTTTGACTAGAGGGGCCGGCGGCGTGGCGTCTTTGACTAGAGGGGCCGGCGGCGTGGCGTCTTTGACTAGAAGGGCCGGCGGCGTGGCCTCTTTGACTAGAAGGGCCGGCGGCGTGGCGTCTTTGACTAGAGGGGACCAGTGGACCAGTGGTATTCAGCTGGCTGTCTGAAAAGCCCTTTAATGTTAAACCTGTGTCAGCGGTTGCCAGGTAGACTTTGTAAAGGGAAACACTGTTGTTTAGCACTGCAAATCATAATATACAAGTTCTGATTTTGAGACGAGATTTAATTGTGTGTTTTAGATCCGTTTGCTGTGAAGAGGAACGTGGCTCGTACATTGAACAGCCAACAGATGTACGAGTACATCCTCCACTGCCTCAAATCGACCTACAAGTACTTCGCCCTGCCCCTCAGCCTTCCCTCAGCCAACCACAAGATGGCAGGGCCGCGAGGAGCTAATTACAAGCAAGGGCCTAGTCAGAAGGCTCTGAGTGACGTGAGCCGTGTCCAATCAGGGTTGAGCAGTGTCAAACTGGAGTCTCAGGCAGCCAATGGGCAGAAAGGAGAGGCGGGCTTGAAGCAGGACTCTGACTGTATGGTGGAGGAAGAGGAGGAGAGCCCTACAGACTCGGATAACGAAGGAGAGAAAGAAGATGAGGATTTGGGGAAGAACAGCCTGTCTGAGGAGGAGGATGAAGAGCTCGATGAGGAAGTATATCCCAGACATCACCTAGACAGTGTGAACACGGAGGACGAAGAGCTGTTCCCATTGGACGAGGTCTCGGAGGAGCTTCTCTCAGACGAGGAGGGGCCAGACCTAGATACTCCCAGTTCATTGGACGAGGAGGAGGTGGCCTCGCCTAAACAGGAAGTGCTTGACAACAAGACCGAGGGGGCCAGTGGTCTCTGCTATGGCTTCACCAGACAGGCCTTCACCCGTGGAAAGGTAGATATAAGAGAGCATGTGATCAAAACTAAACGAGGTATAACTAATGAAATATGGAGGACACAACATGTACAGTGCCAGTCAAAAGTTTGGACTCACCTACTCATTCAAGTTATTTTTTAAATTTTTACTATTTTCTACATTGTAGAATCATGTAGTAACCAAAAAAGTGTTAAACAAATCAAAATATATTTTAAATGAGATTCTTAAGTTTTGCACACTTGACATTCTCTCAACCAGATTCATAAGGTAGTCACCTGGAATGCATTTCAATTAACAGGTGTGCCTTGTAGAAACACAAACAATGGAAAGGAAATCTGTCCTAATTGGAGATTTTTGGTTCCAACCGCCGTGTCTTTGTGAGACACAGAGTAGGTGAACGGATGATCTCTGCATGTGTGGTTCCCACCATGGAGCAGGTGTGGGGGTGCTTTGCTGGTGACACTGTCAGTGATTTATTTAGAATTCAAGGCACACTTAACCCGGCATGGTTACCACAGCATTCTGCAGCAATACACCATCCCATCTGGTTTGGGCTTAGTGGGACAGTCATTTGTTTTTCAACAGGACAATGACCCAGCACACCTCCAGGCTGTGTAAGGGCTATTTGACCAAGAAGGAGAGTGATGGAGTGCTGCATCAGATAACCTGGCCTCCACAATCACCTGACCTCAACCCAGTTGAGATGGTTTGGGATGAGTTGAACCGCAGAGTGAAGGAAAAGCAGCCAACAAGTGCTCAGCATATGTGGGAACTCCCTCAAAACTGTTGGAAAAGCATTACAGGTGAAGCTGGTTGAGAGAATGCCAAAAGTGTGCAAAGCTGTCATCAAGGCAAAGGGTGGCTACTTTGAAGAATCTCAAATGTTAAAATATATTTTGATTTGTTTAACACTTTTTTGGTTACTACATGATTCCATATGTGTTATTTCATAGTGTTGATGTCTTCACTATTATTCTACAACGTAGAAAATAGTACAAATAAAGAAAAACCCTTGAATGAGTAGGTGTTCTTAAACTTTTGACTGGTACTGTAGGTGGGCGTAGATGGTGTGTATGGTACCCGGTATCGTATGTATCAAGTGTCTCGGTTAAAGGACTGATTTAGGATCAGTTTGACCTTTTTAGATACAATATTACATCGGAGAGGGAGAATTGAAGTGAGAGGGATAACTGGCCCCAAAATCTGTGTTCTCCAGTCAATGGCTTTTTATAGTCTTTTTTTAAATGTTCTTTGTAAGCGATGAGTTTTTCTTCTTTAGGTCAAATTTGATTAGCAAAAAAATGTCATGGTTTATTTGCTACGTGTGGCTCATTTGATCTAATATAAGTGTTGTAATGCTTAGGTTGTTACGAATATGTGTCGGCCCCGCACAGTGTCAGTCTCTAACCCTGTGTGTGTCGGCCCCGCACAGTGTCAGTCTCTAACCCTGTGTGTGTCGGCCCCGCACAGTGTCAGTCTCTAACCCTGTGTGTGTCGGCCCCGCACAGTGTCAGTCTCTAACCCTGTGTGTGTCGGCCCCATTACAGTGTCAGTCTCTAACCCTGTGTGTGTCGGCCCCATTACAGTGTCAGTCTCTAACCCTGTGTGTGTCGGCCCCATTACAGTGTCAGTCTCTAACCCTGTGTGTGTCGGCCCCATTACAGTGTCAGTCTCTAACCCTGTGTGTGTCGGCCCCATTACAGTGTCAGTCTCTAACCCTGTGTGTGTCGGCCCCATTACAGTGTCAGTCTCTAACCCTGTGTGTGTCGGCCCCATTACAGTGTCAGTCTCTAACCCTGTGTGTGTCGGCCCCTAACCCTGTGTGTGTGTGTGTGTGTGTGTGTGTGTGTGTGTGTGTCAGTCCCACACAGTGGTGTGTAGTGTGTGTAAGCGGGACGGCCATCTAAAGAAGGACTGTCCTGAAGACTTCCAGAGGGTTCAGCTAGCCCCTCTCCCTCCCATGACACCTGCCTTCCTCACAACACTCAACACCGTCTGCCAGCAGTGTTACCGTAAGTCTGTCTGTCTGTCTGCCAGCAGTGTTACCGTAAGTCTGTCTGTCTGTCTGCCAGCAGTGCTACCGTAAGTCTGTCTGTCTGTCTGCCAGCAGTGCTACCGTAAGTCTGTCTGTCTGTCTGCCAGCAGTGCTACCGTAAGTCTGTCTGTCTGTCTGCCAGCAGTGCTACCGTAAGTCGCTGTGTTTCTGTGTGTGTGTGTGTGCATACGTGTTTCTGTGTGTGTGCATACGTGTTTCTGTGTGTGTGCGTCCGTGTTTCTGTGTGTCTGTGTGTCCATGTGTGTGTGACCTGTCCTTCAAATGATTTGTTCTGTATCGTTGTATGTACCGTTCCAGTTATAATTTACTGAATTTCCCAGGAGACTTTGCTCCAGATGAGGTGGAGCTGGGAGTGAGAGAACACATCCTGCTGGACCTCGAGAGCTTCGTCAAACGGCAGTTCACAGGTGAGACACCACATTGTTCCCTCTAAAAGTCGTCTGAAGGAAAGCTTTGTCCGAAGAAGAAGTCAAGACATTTCCACTCGATGTGGTAGCCGATGTTCAGAGGATTTGTTTTATAGCTGTTTGTTCCAGACTTCCACTGACGGGTGATTGATTGATTAACAGGTTCCAGACAGACTGATTGATTGATTAACAGGTTCCAGACAGACTGATTGATTGATTAACAGGTTCCAGACTTAGACTGACTGTCGTTTGATTGATTGACAGGTGCCAGACTTAGACTGACTGTCGTTTGATTGATTGACAGGTGCCAGACTGAGGTTGTTTGGTTCGTCTAAGAACGGCTTTGGCTTCAAGCAGAGTGACCTGGACATTTGTATGGTGCTGGATGGACAGGAGACCGCTGAAGTAATCGATTTGTATCTTCTCTCTCTCTCTGCCTCTCCTCTCTGCCTCTCTCTCTCCTCTCTTCCTCTCTTCCTCTCTTCCTCTCTTCCTCTCTTCCTCTCTCTCCTCTCTTCCTCTCTCTCCTCTCTCTCTGCCTCTCTCTCCTCTCTCTCTGCCTCTCTCTCCTCTCTCTCTGCCTCTCCTCTCTCTCTGCCTCTCCTCTCTCTCTGCCTCTCTCTCCTCTCTCTCTGCCTCTCTCTGCCTCTCTCTGCCTCTCTCTCTGCCTCTCTCTCCTCTCTCTCTGCCTCTCTCTCTGCCTCTCTCTCTGCCTCTCTCTCTGCCTCTCTCTCTGCCTCTCTCTCTGCCTCTCTCTGCCTCTCTCTCCTCTCTCTCTGCCTCTCTCTCCTCTCTCTCTGCCTCTCTCTCCTCTCTCTCTGCATCTCTCCTCTCTGCCTCTCTCTGCCTCTCTCTCCTCTCTGCCTCTCTTTCTGTCTCTTTTATATACTATACTATATTAGCAGACACTTTTATCCAAAGCAATTATTGCTCTCTCTTCTCTTACTCACTCACTCATCAAGACAACAATTGTCTCTATTGATAAACCACTGTAAATCTTATAAACCAGGGGTGTCAAACTCATTCCACGGAGGGCCTAGTGTCTGCAGGTAATTTCTTTCTTTCAATTAAGACCTAGACAACCAGGTGAGGGGAGTTCCTTACTGAGACCTAGACAACCAGGTGAGGGGAGTTCCTTACTGAGACCTAGACAACCAGGTGAGGGGAACCAGGTGAGGGGAGTTCCTTACTGATACCTAGACAACCCGGTGAGGGGAGTTCCTTAGTAATTACTGACCTTAATTCATCAAGGGAGAAGTGAAAACCTGCAGAAACTTGTCTCTCTGTGGAATGAGTTTGACACGTGCTGTAAACACACCTCTCCTGAAACCCTGTTTTGAACCAAATCCTTTCTTGTCTCCTGCAGGGTCTGGACTGTATCAGCATCATAGAGTCTCTGGCCAGACTGCTGAGGAAACACCCAGGTCAGTGGCTGGACCCTGTGATAATGTAGTATATGGGTCGGTGTCTGGACCCTGTGATAATGTAGAATATGGGTCGGTGTCTGGACCCTGTGATAATGTAGTATATGGGTCGGTGTCTGGACCCTGTGATAATGTAGTATATGGGTCGGTGTCTGGACAACAACCCTGTGATAATGTAGTATATGGGTCGGTGTCTAGACCCTGTGATAATGTAGTATATGGGTCGGTGTCTAGACCCTGTGATAATGTAGTATATGGGTCGGTGTCTGGACCCTGTGATAATGTAGAATATGGGTCGGTGTCTGGACCCTGTGATAATGTGGTATATGGGTCAGTATCTGGACCCTGTGATAATGTAGTATATGGGTCGGTGTCTGGACCCTGTGATAATGTAGAATATGGGTCGGTGTCTGGACAACGACCCTGTGATAATGTAGAATATGGGTCAGTGTCTGGACACGACCCTGTGGTAATGTAGAGTATGGATTCTCCATATAGTCCCCTTGTACTGTGCACCAGGTGTGTATCTGTAAACCTGTGTCAATGTGGGATACTGTATCTGAATTGTCCCTGTGGCCCCAGGTCTGAGGAACATCCTTCCCATCACCACGGCGAAGGTCCCCATCGTTAAGTTCTACCACGCCAGGACCGGCTTGGAGGGAGACATCAGTCTCTACAACACACTGGTCAGAGAAACACACCTGATCATAACACCTGGTTGGTCATGTGGGAGCAGGAAGCAGTGACTGATCACTTTTTTTTTTTTTTTCTCTCTCTCTTGGCTATCAGGCTTTACATAACACGCGTCTGTTGGCGTCGTACGCCGCCATCGACCCCCGAGTCAAGATGCTGTGTTATGTCACGAAGGTGTTTGCCAAGGTATGTCCCACTAGTTTACAGCTGAGATGAGAAAGACACACTGAAAGGTTTCGATGGTGATCAACTTCCTATGAGTTTAACCTGATGAACAGCTGATGATAGGATCGAGTATTCTACCCAATATTTAATATCTGTGTTGTCCCCTGGTCTAGTTAAAGGGGATGTTTTAATATCTATGTTGTCCCCTGGTCTAGTTAAAGGGGATGTTTTAATATCTATGTTGTCCCCTGGTCTAGTTAAAGGGGATGTTTTAATATCTGTGTTGTCCCCTGGTCTAGTTAAAGGGGATGTTTTAATATCTGTGTTGTCCCCTGGTCTAGTTAAAGGGGATGTTTTAATATCTGTGTTGTCCCCTGGTCTAGTTAAAGGGGATGTTTTAATATCTATGTTGTCCCCTGGTCTAGTTAAAGGGGATGTTTTAATATCTATGTTGTCCCCTGGTCTAGTTAAAGGGGATGTTTTAATATCTATGTTGTCCCCTGGTCTAGTTAAAGGGGATGTTTTAATATCTATGTTGTCCCCTGGTCTAGTTAAAGGGGATGTTTTAATATCTATGTTGTCCCCTGGTCTAGTTAAAGGGGATGTTTTAATATCTATGTTGTCCCCTGGTCTAGTTAAAGGGGATGTTTTAATATCTATGTTGTCCCCTGGTCTAGTTAAAGGGGATGTTTTAATATCTATGTTGTCCCCTGGTCTAGTTAAAGGGGATGTTTTAATATCTATGTTGTCCCCTGGTCTAGTTAAAGGGGATGTTTTAATATCTATGTTGTCCCCTGGTCTAGTTAAAGGGGATGTTTTAATATCTATGTTGTCCCCTGGTCTAGTTAAAGGGGTTGTTTTAATATCTATGTTGTCCCCTGGTCTAGTTAAAGGGGTTGTTTTTAATATCTATGTTGTCCCCTGGTCTAGTTAAAGGGGATGTTTTAATATCTATGTTGTCCCCTGGTCTAGTTAAAGGGGATGTTTTAATATCTATGTTGTCCCCTGGTCTAGTTAAAGGGGATGTTTTAATATCTATGTTGTCCCCTGGTCTAGTTAAAGGGGATGTTTTAATATCTATGTTATCCCCTGGTCTAGTTAAAGGGGATGTTTTAATATCTATGTTGTCCCCTGGTCTAGTTAAAGGGGATGTTTTAATATCTATGTTGTCCCCTGGTCTAGTTAAAGGGGATGTTTTAATATCTATGTTGTCCCCTGGTCTAGTTAAAGGGGATGTTTTAATATCTATGTTGTCCCCTGGTCTAGTTAAAGGGGATGTTTTAATATCTATGTTGTCCCCTGGTCTAGTTAAAGGGGATGTTTTAATATCTATGTTGTCCCCTGGTCTAGTTAAAGGGGATGTTTTAATATCTATGTTATCCCCTGGTCTAGTTAAAGGGGATGTTTTAATATCTATGTTGTCCCCTGGTCTAGTTAAAGGGGATGTTTTAATATCTATGTTGTCCCCTGGTCTAGTTAAAGGGGATGTTTTAATATCTATGTTGTCCCCTGGTCTAGTTGTGTGATATCGGTGATGCGTCTCGAGGCAGTCTGTCGTCCTAT
Source organism: Salvelinus alpinus (assembly GCF_045679555.1). NCBI lineage: Eukaryota > Metazoa > Chordata > Actinopteri > Salmoniformes > Salmonidae > Salvelinus > Salvelinus alpinus. Next base: position 1,700,043 of record NC_092104.1, on the reverse strand, counting down.
GGCTTCACCCTGATGGTGCTTTTCTACCTGCAACAGAGGAACCCACCTGTTATACCTGTACTACAGGAGGTAAGACAGAGGGACCCACCTGTTATACCTGTACTACAGGAGGTAAGACAGAGGGACCCACCTGTTATACAGGAGGTAAGACACAGAGGAACACACCTGTACTACAGGAGGTAAGACACAGAGGAACCCACCTGTTATACCTGTACTACAGGAGGTAAGACAGAGGAACCCACCTGTTATACCTGTACTACAGGAGGTAAGACACAGAGGAACACACCTGTTATACCTGTACTACAGGAGGTAAGACACAGAGGAACCCACCTGTTATACCTGTACTACAGGAGGTAAGACACAGAGGAACCCACCTGTTATACCTGTACTACAGGAGGTAAGACACAGAGGAACCCACCTGTTATACCTGTACTACAGGAGGTAAGACACAGAGGAACCCACCTGTTATACCTGTACTACAGGAGGTAAGACACAGAGGGACCCACCTGTTATACCTGTACTACAGGAGGTAAGACACAGAGGGACCCACCTGTTATACCTGTACTACAGGAGGTAAGACACAGAGGGACCCACCTGTTATACCTGTACTACAGGAGGTAAGACACAGAGGAACCAACCTGTTATACCTGTACTACAGGAGGTAAGACACAGAGGAACACACCTGTTATACCTGTACTACAGGAGGTAAGACACAGAGGAACACACCTGTTATACCTGTACTACAGGAGGTAAGACACAGAGGAACACACCTGTTATACCTGTACTACAGGAGGTAAGACAGAGGAACCCACCTGTTATACCTGTACTACAGGAGGTAAGACAGAGGAACCCACCTGTTATACCTGTACTACAGGAGGTAAGACAGAGGAACACACCTGTTATACCTGTACTACAGGAGGTAAGACAGAGGAACACACCTGTTATACCTGTACTACAGGAGGTAAGACAGAGGAACCCACCTGTTATACCTGTACTACAGGAGGTAAGACAGAGGAACCCACCTGTTATACCTGTACTACAGGAGGTAAGACACAGAGGAACCCACCTGTTATACCTGTACTACAGGAGGTAAGACACAGAGGGACCCACCTGTTATACCTGTACTACAGGAGGTAAGACACAGAGGAACCCACCTGTTATACCTGTACTACAGGAGGTAAGACACAGAGGAACCCACCTGTTATACCTGTACTACAGGAGGTAAGACACAGAGGGACCCACCTGTTATACCTGTACTACAGGAGGTAAGACACAGAGGGACCCACCTGTTATACCTGTACTACAGGAGGTAAGACACAGAGGAACCCACCTGTTATACCTGTACTACAGGAGGTAGGACACAGAGGAACACACCTGTTATACCTGTACCACAGGAGGTAAGACACAGAGGAACACACCTGTTATACCTGTACCACAGGAGGTAAGACACAGAGGAACACACCTGTTATACCTGTACTACAGGAGGTAAGACACAGAGGAACACACCTGTTATACCTGTACTACAGGAGGTAACTCAAGTGAATCTGTCTGACTTCGGACCAATGAGTACAGTTCTGAGCAGTCTGGCCGTGAGTCCGATGATATTTTGGCAGATGTGCTGGCTGAATCTCTCATCGCTAAGACCTGCAATGTGTTTGTATATTTTGGCAGACGTATTGATTTGTGGTGTGTGTGTGTGTGTGTGTGTGTGTGTGTGTCGATAGATTTACGACGAGGAGGAGAAGCCTGAGGTTTTGGTAGATGGATGGAATGTCTACTTCTACCATGATCTGGAGAAACTGGTGAGTCCCTCTATCAGAACATCAGCTGTGGTGAGTGTGTGTGTGTCTCTCGCCCGAGCGGTGGCCCCGGTACCAGGGTAACATGGTGTGTGTATGGGGCTCTGTGGCTGGGCCTGCTGCAGTTCTTCACTGAGACCTTTGACCTCTCTATCTCTAGCCTGAGCGCTGGCAGCAGAGGAACGTGGAGTGTGTAGGTGCTCTGTGGCTGGGCCTGCTGCAGTTCTTCACTGAGACCTTTGACCTCTCTATCTCTAGCCTGAGCGCTGGCAGCAGAGGAACGTGGAGTGTGTAGGTGCTCTGTGGCTGGGCCTGCTGCAGTTCTTCACTGAGACCTTTGACCTCTCTATCTCTAGCCTGAGCGCTGGCAGCAGAGGAACGTGGAGTGTGTAGGGGCTCTGTGGCTGGGCCTGCTGCAGTTCTTCACTGAGACCTTTGACCTCTCTATCTCTAGCCTGAGCGCTGGCAGCAGAGGAACGTGGAGTGTGTAGGGGCTCTGTGGCTGGGCCTGCTGCAGTTCTTCACTGAGACCTTTGACCTCTCTATCTCTAGCCTGAGCGCTGGCAGCAGAGGAACGTGGAGTGTGTAGGGGCTCTGTGGCTGGGCCTGCTGCAGTTCTTCACTGAGACCTTTGACCTCTCTATCTCTAGCCTGAGCGCTGGCAGCAGAGGAACGTGGAGTGTGTAGGGGCTCTGTGGCTGGGCCTGCTGCAGTTCTTCACTGAGACCTTTGACCTCTCTATCTCTAGCCTGAGCGCTGGCAGCAGAGGAACGTGGAGTGTGTAGGGGCTCTGTGGCTGGGCCTGCTGCAGTTCTTCACTGAGACCTTTGACCTCTCTATCTCTAGCCTGAGCGCTGGCAGCAGAGGAACGTGGAGTGTGTAGGGGCTCTGTGGCTGGGCCTGCTGCAGTTCTTCACTGAGACCTTTGACCTCTCTATCTCTAGCCTGAGCGCTGGCAGCAGAGGAACGTGGAGTGTGTAGGGGCTCTGTGGCTGGGCCTGCTGCAGTTCTTCACTGAGACCTTTGACCTCTCTATCTCTAGCCTGAGCGCTGGCAGCAGAGGAACGTGGAGTGTGTAGGGGCTCTGTGGCTGGGCCTGCTGCAGTTCTTCACTGAGACCTTTGACCTCTCTATCTCTAGCCTGAGCGCTGGCAGCAGAGGAACGTGGAGTGTGTAGGGGCTCTGTGGCTGGGCCTGCTGCAGTTCTTCACTGAGACCTTTGACCTCTCTATCTCTAGCCTGAGCGCTGGCAGCAGAGGAACGTGGAGTGTGTAGGGGCTCTGTGGCTGGGCCTGCTGCAGTTCTACACCGAGACCTTTGACCTCTCTATCTCTAGCCTGAGCGCTGGCAGCAGAGGAACGTGGAGTGTGTAGGGGCTCTGTGGCTGGGCCTGCTGCAGTTCTTCACTGAGACCTTTGACCTCTCTATCTCTAGCCTGAGCGCTGGCAGCAGAGGAACGTGGAGTGTGTAGGGGCTCTGTGGCTGGGCCTGCTGCAGTTCTACACCGAGACCTTTGACCTCTCTATCTCTAGCCTGAGCGCTGGCAGCAGAGGAACGTGGAGTGTGTAGGGGCTCTGTGGCTGGGCCTGCTGCAGTTCTTCACTGAGACCTTTGACCTCTCTATCTCTAGCCTGAGCGCTGGCAGCAGAGGAACGTGGAGTGTGTAGGGGCTCTGTGGCTGGGCCTGCTGCAGTTCTACACTGAGACCTTTGACCCCTCTCTCTATCTCTAGCCTGAGCGCTGGCAGCAGAGGAACGTGGAGTGTGTAGGGGCTCTGTGGCTGGGCCTGCTGCAGTTCTTCACCGAGACCTTTGACTTCAGAGAACATGTCATCTCCATCAGACAGAGCGCAGCTCTCACCACCTTCAACAAGCAGTGGACCTCGAAGTACATCGTCATCGAGGGTCAGTACTAGACTTGATTTACTCCTACCAAAGGGCCGTAACAGTCCGTCTCTTCTGTAAAAGCTGTTCTGGACACTTTCCTTGACTTAATTTGTCCTCGAGAATCGTGAACGTTGAGGGGATTTGAGGGGAGCTATTGGTCGAGGGTTGTGAACGTTGAGGGGAGCTATTGGTCGAGGGTTGTAAACGTTGAGGGGAGCTATTGGTCGAGGGTTGTAAACGTTGAGGGGAGCTATTGGTCGAGGGTTGTAAACGTTGAGGGGAGCTATTGGTCGAGGGTTGTAAACGTTGAGGGGAGCTATTGGTCGAGGGTTGTAAACGTTGAGGGGAGCTATTGGTCGAGGGTTGTAAACGTTGAGGAGCTATTGGTCGAGGGTTGTAAACGTTGAGGAGCTATTGGTCGAGGGTTGTAAACGTTGAGGGGAGCTATTGGTCGAGGGTTGTAAACGTTGAGGGAGCTATTGGTCGAGGTTGTAACGTTGGGGAGCTATTGGTCGAGGGTTGTGAACGTTGAGGGGAGCTATTGGTCGAGGGTTGTAAACGTTGAGGGGATTTGAGGGGAGCTATTGGTCGAGGGTTGTAAACGTTGAGGGGAGCTATTGGTCGAGGGTTGTAAACGTTGAGGGGATTTGAGGGGAGCTATTGGTCGAGGGTTGTAAACGTTGAGGGGAGCTATTGGTCGAGGGTTGTGAACGTTGAGGGGAGCTATTGGTCGAGGGTTGTGAACGTTGAGGGGAGCTATTGGTCGAGGGTTGTAAACGTTGAGGGGATTTGAGGGGAGCTATTGGTCGAGGGTTGTGAACGTTGAGGGGAGCTATTGGTCGAGGGTTGTGAACGTTGAGGGGAGCTATTGGTCGAGGGTTGTAAACGTTGAGGGGATTTGAGGGGAGCTATTGGTCGAGGGTTGTAAACGTTGAGGGGATTTGAGGGGAGCTATTGGTCGAGGGTTGTAAACGTTGAGGGGATTTGAGGGGAGCTATTGGTCGAGGGTTGTAAACGTTGAGGGGATTTGAGGGGAGCTATTGGTCGAGGGTTGTAAACGTTGAGGGGATTTGAGGGGAGCTATTGGTCGAGGGTTGTAAACATTGAGGGGATTTGAGGGGAGCTATTGGTCGAGGGTTGTAAACATTGAGGGGATTTGAGGGGAGCTATTGGTCGAGGGTTGTAAACATTGAGGGGGTTTGAGGGGAGCTATTGGTCGAGGGGGATTGAGGGGAGCTATTGGTCGAGGGGGATTGAGGGGAGCTATTGGTCGAGGGGGATTGAGGGGAGCTATTGGTCGAGGGGGATTGAGGGGAGCTATTGGTCGAGGGGGTTTGAGGGGAGCTATTGGTCGAGGGGGTTTGAGGGGAGCTATTGGTCGAGGGGGTTTGAGGGGAGCTATTGGTCGAGGGGGATTGAGGGGAGCTATTGGTCGAGGGGGATTGAGGGGAGCTATTGGTCGAGGGGGATTGAGGGGAGCTATTGGTCGAGGGGGATTGAGGGGAGCTATTGGTCGAGGGGGATTGAGGGGAGCTATTGGTCGAGGGGGATTGAGGGGAGCTATTGGTCGAGGGGGATTGAGGGGAGCTATTGGTCGAGGGGGATTGAGGGGAGCTATTGGTCGAGGGTTGTGAACGTTGAGGGGAGCTATTGGTCGAGGGTTGTAAACGTTGAGGGGAGCTATTGGTCGAGGGTTGTGAACGTTGAGGGGAGCTATTGGTCGAGGGTTGTGAACGTTGAGGGGAGCTATTGGTCGAGGGTTGTAAACGTTGAGGGGAGCTATTGGTCGAGGGTTGTGAACGTTGAGGGGAGCTATTGGTCGAGGGTTGTGAACGTTGAGGGGAGCTATTGGTCGAGGGTTGTAAACGTTGAGGGGAGCTCTATTGGTCGAGGGTTGTAAACGTTGAGGGGAGCTCTATTGGTCGAGGGTTGTGAACGTTGAGGGGAGCTATTGGTCGAGGGTTGTAAACGTTGAGGGGAGCTCTATTGGTCGAGGGTTGTAAACGTTGAGGGGAGCTATTGGTCGAGGGTTGTAAACGTTGAGGGGAGCTATTGGTCGAGGGTTGTGAACGTTGAGGGGAGCTATTGGTCGAGGGTTGTAAACGTTGAGGGGAGCTATTGGTCGAGGGTTGTGAACGTTGAGGGGAGCTATTGGTCGAGGGTTGTAAACGTTGAGGGGAGCTATTGGTCGAGGGTTGTGAACGTTGAGGGGAGCTCTATTGGTCGAGGGTTGTAAACGTTGAGGGGAGCTATTGGTCGAGGGTTGTGAACGTTGAGGGGAGCTATTGGTCGAGGGTTGTGAACTCTGAGGGGAGCTCTATTGGTCGAGGGTTGTAAACGTTGAGGGGAGCTCTATTGGTCGAGGGTTGTAAACGTTGAGGGGAGCTATTGGTCGAGGGTTGTAAACGTTGAGGGGAGCTATTGGTCGAGGGTTGTGAACGTTGAGGGGAGCTATTGGTCGAGGGTTGTGAACGTTGAGGGGAGCTATTGGTCGAGGGTTGTAAACGTTGAGGGGAGCTATTGGTCGAGGGTTGTAAACGTTGAGGGGAGCTATTGGTCGAGGGTTGTGAACGTTGAGGGGAGCTATTGGTCGAGGGTTGTGAACGTTGAGGGGAGCTATTGGTCGAGGGTTGTAAACGTTGAGGGGAGCTATTGGTCGAGGGTTGTGAACGTTGAGGGGAGCTATTGGTCGAGGGTTGTGAACGTTGAGGGGAGCTCTATTGGTCGAGGGTTGTGAACGTTGAGGGGAGCTATTGGTCGAGGGTTGTGAACGTTGAGGGGAGCTATTGGTCGAGGGTTGTGAACGTTGAGGGGAGCTATTGGTCGAGGGTTGTGAACGTTGAGGGGAGCTTTTGGTGCAGGCGGTTGTTTTCATTTATCATCAACAGAGGGTTTAACACTGCTAGGTTGTAATAAAACCTGACACACCCTGCAGCTCTCCAGGGAGGGTTGTGAACCAGGGATCTAGTTATCTGATCTCATGTTTTTCTCTCCAGATCCTTTTGACCTGAACCATAACCTGGGAGCTGGCCTGTCCAGGAGAAGTAGGTATCTCTCTATCTTACTGTCTTTCTCTCATAGCATCATCCTCTGTTTCATTCACTTCTCTCCTGCCTCTCTCCCGCCCTCTCTCCCACTCTCTCTCTCACAGTGACCAACTTCATCATGAAGGCGTTCATCAATGGCAGAAGTGTGTTTGGAACAGCAGTCAACGCCTACCCTCCTGAGTACACTAGTCAGATGGTTAGTATTCACTACCTACCCTCCTGAGTACACTAGTCAGATGGTTAGTATTCACTACCTACCCTCCTGAGTACACTAGTCAGATTGTTAGTATTCTCTACCTACCCTCCTGAGTACGCTAGTCAGATGGTTAGTATCCACTACCTACCCTCCTGAGTACACTAGTCAGATGGTTAGTATTCTCTACCTACCCTCCTGAGTACACTAGTCAGATGGTTAGTATCCACTACCTACCCTCCTGAGTACGCTAGTCAGATGGTTAGTATCCACTACCTACCCTCCTGAGTACACTAGTCAGATGGTTAGTATTCTCTACCTACCCTCCTGAGTACGCTAGTCAGATGGTTAGTATTCTCTACCTACCCTCCTGAGTACACTAGTCAGATGGTTAGTATCCACTACCTACCCTCCTGAGTACGCTAGTCAGATGGTTAGTATCCACTACCTACCCTCCTGAGTACACTAGTCAGATGGTTAGTATTCTCTACCTACCCTCCTGAGTACACTAGTCAGATGGTTAGTATTCTCTACCTACCCTCCTGAGTACGCTAGTCAGATGGTTAGTATCCACTACCTACCCTCCTGAGTACACTAGTCAGATGGTTAGTATTCTCTACCTACCCTCCTGAGTACGCTAGTCAGATGGTTAGTATCCACTACCTACCCTCCTGAGTACGCTAGTCAGATGGTTAGTATCCACTACCTACCCTCCTGAGTACGCTAGTCAGATGGTTAGTATTCTCTACCTACCCTCCTGAGTACACTAGTCAGATGGTTAGTATCCACTACCTACCCTCCTGAGTACGCTAGTCAGATGGTTAGTATCCACTACCTACCCTCCTGAGTACACTAGTCAGATGGTTAGTATTCTCTACCTACCCTCCTGAGTACGCTAGTCAGATGGTTAGTATCCACTACCTACCCTCCTGAGTACACTAGTCAGATGGTTAGTATTCTCTACCTACCCTCCTGAGTACGCTAGTCAGATGGTTAGTATCCACTACCTACCCTCCTGAGTACACTAGTCAGATGGTTATTATCCACTACCTACCCTCCTGAGTACACTAGTCAGATGGTTAGTATTCTCTACCTACCCTCCTGAGTACGCTAGTCAGATGGTTAGTATCCACTACCTACCCTCCTGAGTACACTAGTCAGATGGTTAGTATTCTCTACCTACCCTCCTGAGTACACTAGTCAGATGGTTAGTATTCTCTACCTACCCTCCTGAGTACGCTAGTCAGATGGTTAGTATTCGGTTAGTATTCACTACCTACCCTCCTGAGTACACTAGTCAGATGGTTAGTATCCACTACCTACCCTCCTGAGTACACTAGTCAGATGGTTAGTATTCTCTACCTACCCTCCTGAGTACACTAGTCAGATGGTTAGTATTCTCTACCTACCCTCCTGAGTACACTAGTCAGATGGTTAGTATTCTCTACCTACCCTCCTGAGTACACTAGTCAGATGGTTAGTATTCTCTACCTACCCTCCTGAGTACACTAGTCAGATGGTTAGTATCCACTACCTACCCTCCTGAGTACGCTAGTCAGATGGTTAGTATTCTCTACCTACCCTCCTGAGTACACTAGTCAGATGGTTAGTATCCACTACCTACCCTCCTGAGTACACTAGTCAGATGGTTAGTATTCTCTACCTACCCTCCTGAGTACACTAGTCAGATGGTTAGTATCCACTACCTACCCTCCTGAGTACGCTAGTCAGATGGTTAGTATTCTCTACCTACCCTCCTGAGTACACTAGTCAGATGGTTAGTATCCACTACCTACCCTCCTGAGTACACTAGTCAGATGGTTAGTATTCTCTACCTACCCTCCTGAGTACGCTAGTCAGATGGTTAGTATCCACTACCTACCCTCCTGAGTACACTAGTCAGATGGTTAGTATTCTCTACCTACCCTCCTGAGTACACTAGTCAGATGGTTAGTATCCACTACCTACCCTCCTGAGTACACTAGTCAGATGGTTAGTATTCTCTACCTACCCTCCTGAGTACGCTAGTCAGATGGTTAGTATCCACTACCTACCCTCCTGAGTACGCTAGTCAGATGGTTAGTATCCACTACCTACCCTCCTGAGTACGCTAGTCAGATGGTTAGTATCCACTACCTACCCTCCTGAGTACGCTAGTCAGATGGTTAGTATCCACTACCTACCCTCCTGAGTACGCTAGTCAGATGGTTAGTATCCACTACCTACCCTCCTGAGTACACTAGTCAGTTGGTTAGTATCCACTACCTACCCTCCTGAGTACGCTGGTCAGATGGTTAGTATCCACTACCTACCCTCCTGAGTACGCTGGTCAGATGGTTAGTATCCACTACCTACCCTCCTGAGTACGCTGGTCAGATGGTTAGTATCCACTACCTACCCTCCTGAGTACACTAGTCAGTTGGTTAGTATCCACTACCTACCCTCCTGAGTACGCTGGTCAGATGGTTAGTATCCACTACCTACCCTCCTGAGTACGCTAGTCAGATGGTTAGTATTCTCTACCTACCCTCCTGAGTACGCTGGTCAGATGGTTAGTATCCACTACCTACCCTCCTGAGTACACTAGTCAGATGGTTAGTATCCACTACCTACCCTCCTGAGTACACTAGTCAGATGGTTAGTATCCACCACCTACCCTCCTGAGTACGCTAGTCAGATGGTTAGTATCCACTACCTACCCTCCTGAGTACACTAGTCAGATGGTTAGTATCCACTACCTACCCTCCTGAGTACGCTAGTCAGATGGTTAGTATCCACTACCTACCCTCCTGAGTACGCTAGTCAGATGGTTAGTATCCACTACCTACCCTCCTGAGTACGCTAGTCAGATGGTTAGTATTCACTACCTACCCTCCTGAGTACGCTAGTCAGATGGTTAGTATTCACTACCTACCCTCCTGAGTACGCTAGTCAGATGGTTAGTATCCACTACCTACCCTCCTGAGTACGCTAGTCAGATGGTTAGTATTCACTACCTACCCTGCAGAGTACACTAGTCAGATGGTTAGTATCCACTACCTACCCTCCTGAGTACACTAGTCAGATGGTTAGTACCCACTACCTACCCTCCTGAGTACACCAGTCAGATGGTTAGTAAAAGAGGTCGACCGGTTTAATCGGCATTTTTGGATGCCGATTTATGGCCGGTTGAATACTTAGACATTATCAAGACATTTCAGCTTTTCATTTTTTATTAAAATGTTCTACAAACAAAATTTCACTTTGACATGATGGGGTATTGTGTGACACAGTCTAAATTTATTCAATTTTAAATATATTAACCCTTTCCCGGCCCTCGTTCCCCCCTAGTCCCCGGCCCTCGTTCCCCCCTAGTCCCCGGCCTGCACTATAAATACAGGGTTGTAGCATAACGACGAGTGGCGGCCATTACTGCAGCATATTTAAAATAAAATTAAAATAAAATAAGTAACCAATACAGAACTTTACAATTAAGTTAGCAGACTTGACGAGTAAAGGCATCTGAAACAGTTCGGAAGAATTTGTTCATATATTATGACATTTTGGGGCGTTTCTGTTCGTTTTGGACTTCGGTAAAGGTTTTTTTCAGCAGTTCGGACACGAGGTTCGGAAGCCAACGTGTACTCCCCTCCGTGATGGGTCAACTGTAGGGATTCTTCAATAATCTTAGTCATTCAAGGAGAGACGACTCGTTTTCATGCACATTTTTTTTCATTGAGAAACCAAAAATCTTAGCTGTAAAATTGCGCAACTAAAATCTCCTCTGCAAAAAAAATGTCAGATTCATTCTGACTTTTGAGGAAGTGTATACAGGCTACGGTGTCTCAAATAGGACAAACAGTAGTTTTTTTTCTTCTCATTTTTCAAGCTAAGTTTTTTTTTAAGGGAGTATGCACGCACACTTGTTCGGTTTGCCTAGCCGACTTTCGCTAGCCGCCAGCCAAACTGAAGCATGCTAACTCCATAAGGGAATAAAATAGTATAATAATATGACAGGATGTCTAAACAGTCAATCACAGGAGAGCTGTAGGATCCATATATTGTCCATTTGATTATTAATTGACATGATGTCATCACTGCGTAAATGTTCTGGACCGTAGGCAATATAATTATAACGAGTTCGATGCTCAGCAATAATAGTAATTGTTCCTTGTACCCAAACATGAGGGGTGTTCTCATTTGTCTTATGCTGAGGGCTGTATCATAGCCGTTGGCTCGGCTGTGTATGGATAGCATACCTGAATAATGAGCCAGTCCATGGGGATCCAGTCCATGGGGATCCAGTCCATGGGGATCCAGTCCATGGGGATCCAGTCCATGGGGATCCAGTCCATGGGGAGCCAGTCCATGGGGAGCCAGTCCATGGGGAGCCAGTCCATGGGGAGCCAGTCCATGGGGAGCCAGTCCATGGGGAGCCAGTCCATGGGGAGCCAGTCCATGGGGAGCCAGTCCATGGGGAGCCATTGGTCGTCCCTGTGTGTGTTGGGTTTGATGTGCTTCTCCAAGCAGTCTAGAGCCTCCTTAGTAGTGGAAAAACGTGTGTGTTGTGTTCTGGAAGGTCTTGATGAGTTTTTCCGGTTGGATGAAGCTTCATCTCAGGTTTAGCGTAGCTGGGATCTCACCTCATTGTAGGTCTCCCTCTGTTTTAGCAGTTCAGCACTCAGGTCTGGGTAGTTGCTGATCCTCTTCCCTGCGTTGGTCAGGACCCCCGGGTCCCTGCGTTGGTCAGGACCCCCGGGTCCCTGCGTTGGTCAGGACCCCCGGGTCCCTGCGTTGGTCAGGACCCCCGGGTCCCTGCGTTGGTCAGGACCCCCGGGTCCCTGCGTTGGTCAGGACCCCCGGGTCCCTGCGTTGGTCAGACCCCCGGGTCCCTACGTAGGTCAGACCCCGGGTCCCTGCGTAGGTCAGACCCCGGGTACCTGCGTAGGTCAGACCCCGGGTACCTGCGTTGGTCAGACCCCCCGGGTACCTGCGTTGGTCAGACCCCCCGGGTACCTGCGTTGGTCAGACCCCCCGGGTCCCTGAGTTGGTCAGACCCCGGGTCCATGCGTTGGTCAGGACCCCCGTGTCCCTGCGTTGGTCAGAACCCCCGGGTCCCTGCGTTGGTCAGAACCCCCGGGTCCCTGAGTTGGTCAGAACCCCCGGGTCCCTGAGTTGGTCAGAACCCCCGGGTCCCTGAGTTGGTCAGAACCCCCGGGTCCCTGAGTTGGTCAGAACCCCCGGGTCCCTGCGTTGGTCAGAACCCCCGGGTCCCTGCGTTGGTCAGAACCCCCGGGTCCCTGCGTTGGTCAGAACCCCCGGGTCCCTGCGTTGGTCAGAACCCCCGGGTCCCTGCAAGGTGAACAATTTGCAGCTTGACTTCCGAAGCTGTTTATCCGTCCAATCATACATCGTGAGCCGTTTATGGAGCTGACCTGTGTTAATCAGCGGCATGGGGACTCGGCTTCTCTCGGCCTGAACAGTTGATTATTGCTCATGAATATATTGCTCATGAAGGAAGTTGGGTTGCCCGCTTCCACACCAGATTCAAGTTCTGTGACCCGCACATTGAATTTATGGGAAAGATTTAAGTGATTCCGTTTTCTCTTCCATGTGTGTGATTATCCCTTCCAGGTCATGGGGTCACACCTGTCGCTTTAGCTGTCTCTTCTAGACTTTCCACTTTAGCAGTGAGCACTGCCAATTTATTAATTTACAGGTTTCAATTGGAAGTGGAGGGCAGAGGTAATCTCCTAATGAACAATCTCTGGTATAGTACCGATCAGCTCTGTCTTGTGTTGAGAGACTCCATGTTCCCACAAATTGTGGACGGACACAATACTGGATTTTACAGTATTGTGTGGGACTAATAATCGTACATTAAGCAATCCAAACACCTGTGAGTCCAAAAGTGCATTTCACATTTCCAAATCATAAAACTCATGTTACACAGTGTAAACATTGCTGACACCCTGTGGAAGCCATAGGAATTTCATCCAGGGAGCTAATTTTCAATATGACTCAGTTGTGCACCGGGGCCTCCCACTCTTTCTATTCTGGTTAGAGCCAGTTTGCGCTGTTCTGTGAAGGGAGTAGTACACAGCGTTGTACGAGATCTTCAGTTCCTTGGCTATTTCTCACTTGGAATAGCTTTCATTTCTCAGAACAAGAATAGACTGACGAGTTTCAGAAGAAAGGTCTTTATTTCTGGACATTTTGAGCCTGTAATCAAACCCACAAATGCTCCAGATACTCAACTAGTCTAAAGAAGGACAGTTTTATTGCTTCTTTAATCAGAACAACAGTTTTCAGCTGTGCTAACATAATTGCAAAAGGATTTTCTAATGATCAATTAGCCTTTTAAAATTATAAACTTGGATTAGCTAACACAACATGCCATTGGAACACAGGAGTGATGGTTGCTGATAATGGGCCTCTGTACGCCTATGTGCAGTTGAAGTCGGAAGTTTACATACACCTTAGCCAAATACATTTAAACTCAGTTTTTCACAATTCCTGACATTTATTCCTAGTAAAAATTCCCTGTCCTAGGTCAGTTAGGATCACCACTTTATTTTAAGAATGTGAAATGTCAGAATAATTGTAGAGAATGATTTATTTCAGCTTTTATTTCTTTCATCACATTCCCAGTGGGTCAGAAGTTTACATACACTCAATTAGTATTTGGTAGCATTTTAAATTGTTTAACTTGGGTCAAATGTTTCTGGTAGCCTTCCACAAGCTGAGTTTTGGCCCATTTCCTCCTGACAGAGCTGGTGTAGCTGAGTCAGGTTTGTAGGCCTCTTTGCTCGCACACACTTTTTCAATTCTGCCCACAAATTATCTATAGGATTGAAGTCAGGGCTTTGTGATGGCCACTCCAATACCTTGACTGTGTTGTCCTTAGGCCATTTTGCTACAACTTTGGAAGTATGCTTGGGGTCATTGTCCATTTGGAAGACCCATTTGTGACCAAGCTTTGACTTCCTGACTGATGTCTTGAGATGTTGCTACAATATATCCACATAATTTTCCTTCCTCATGATGCCATCTATTCTGTGAAGTGCACCAGTCCCTCCTGCAGCAAAGCACCCCCACAACATGATGCTGCCACCCCAGGGCTTCACGGTTGGGATGGTGTTCTTCGGCTTCCCAAGGCTCCCCCTTTTCCCTCCAAACATAACGATGGTCATTATGGCCAAACAGTTCTATTTTTGTTTCATCAGACTTCATCAGACATTTCTCCAAAAAGTAGGATCTTTGTCCCCATGTGCAGTTGCAAACCGTAGTCTGGCTTTTTTATGGCGGTTTTGGAGCAGTGGCTTCTTCCTGGCTGAGCGGCCTTTCAGGTTATGTCGATATAGGACTCGTTTTACTGTGGATATAGATACTTTTGTACCTGTTTCCTCCAGCATCTTCACAAGGTCCTTTGCTGTTGTTCTGGGATTGATTTGCACTTTTCAACCAAAGTACGTTCATCTCTAGGAGACAGAACGCGTCTCCTTCCTGAGCGGTATGACGGCTGCGTGGTCCCATGGTGTTTATACTGGCGTACTATTGTTTGTACAGATGAACGTGGTACCTTCAGGCATTTGAAAATTGTTCCCAAGGATAAACCAGACTTGTGGAGGTCTAAAATTTGTTTTCTGAGGTCTTGGCTGATTTCTTTTGATTTTCCCATGATGTCAAGCAAAGAGGCACTGAGTTTGAAGGTAGGCCTTGAAATTCATTGACAGGTACACCTCCAATTGACTCAAATTATGTCAATTAGCCTATCAGAAGCTTATAAAGCCATGACATAATTTTCTGGAATTTTCCAAGCTGTTTAAAGGCACAGTCAACTTAGTGTATGTAAACTTCTGACCCACTGGAATTGTGATACAGTTAATTATAAGTGAAATAATCTGTCTGTAAACAGTTGTTGGAAAAATTACTTGTGTCATACACAAACAGATGTCCTAACCGACTTGCCAAAACTATAGTTTGTTAACAGGACATTTGTGGAATGGATGAAAAACGAGTTTTAATGACTCCATCCTAAGTCTATGTAAACTTCCGGCTTCAACTGTAGATATTCCATTAAAAAATCTACCGTTTCCAGCTACAATAGTCATTTACAACATTAACAATGTCTACACTGTATTTCTGATTAATTTCATGTAATTTTAATGGACAAAAAATTTGGTTTTCTTTAAAAAACAAGGACAATTCTAAGTGACCCCAAACTTTTGAATGGTAGTGTGTATGTTCCTCAGGAGTACTAGTAGTAGTATATAATGGTGATGTATTATAATAATATATAACAGTAATTTGTTGTTATTCCTCTCAGGAGTTCTTCTTTGACCCCGAGGTGCTGACAGAGGGACAGCTGGCTCCTAACGACCGCTGCTGCAGGATATGTGGCAAGATCGGACACTTCATGAAAGACTGTCCCATGCGCAGAAAGTAAGGAGTGTGTGTGTGTGTGTGTGTGTTGTGTAAGCATGTATACCCGTGTGTGTTTGTTGTGACAGCCATGAAATCTATGGCAGAACCATCTCTGTGCATCTCCTCCCAGCGCTGCGATTCCCATTTCATTTCCATGTAAATAGCCAGTATCAGCTGCATCAAAATGGTGGCGCGAGACAGGAAGTTTTAAAACCCTCCGCTCTGATGGTTGTTCGTACCTTGAGCTGGCAGACAGTCAAGAATCCAGTGCAAGGAGAGCGTATCTAAGACTTTGCATACAGTTACCACACCTTGTGCAGATGGTGGAAACCTTGCATTGAGAAGGAACAAGTCATTAAGTTGATCTTGAAAAACATCAACCCTCTATTAGCCAATCCAACTCAGAGAAAGAGTCACCGCTGGCGATGGACTGGTTAGACTGGTTAGACAGCAGCCAGACTATCAACCACAGCCAGTCACCCAGCCAGAACAAATCAAATGTATTTGTCACATACACATGGTTAGCAGATGTTAATGCGAGTGTAGCGAAATGCTTGTGCTTCTAGTTCCGACAATGCAGTAATAACCAACGAGTAATCTAACCTAACAATTCCACAACTACCTTATACACACAAGTGTAAAGGGATAAAGAATATGTACATAAAGATATATGAATGAGTGATGGTACAGACGGCATAGGCAAGATGCAGTAGATGGTATAGAGTACAGTATATACATATGAGATGAGTAATGTAGGGTATGTAAACATAAAAGTGCATAGTTTAAAGTGTCTAGTGATACATGTATTACATAAAGATGGCAAGATGCAGTAGATGATATAGAGTACAGTATATACATTATATTAAGTGGCATTGTTTAAAGTGGCTAGTGATACATTTTTACATAATTTCCATCAATTCCCATTTTTAAAGTGGCTGGAGTTGAGTCAGTATGTTGGCAGCGGCCGCTAAATGTTAGTGGTGGCTGTTTAACAGTCTGATGGCCTTGAGATAGAAGCTGTTTTTCAGTCTCTCGGTCCCTGCTTTGATGCACCTGTACTGACCTCGCCTTCTGGATGATAGCGGGGTGAACAGGCAGTGGCTCGGGTGGTTGTTGTCCTTGATGATCTTTATGGCCTTCCTGTGACATCGGGTGGTGTAGGTGTCCTGGAGGGCAGGTAGTTTGCCTCCGGTGATGCGTTGTGCAGACCTCACTACCCTCTGGAGAGCCTTACGGTTGTGGGCGGAGCAGTTGCCGTACCAGGCGGTGATACAGCCCGACAGGATGCTCTCGATTGTGCATCTGTAGATATTTGTGAGTGCTTTTGGTGACAAGCCAAATTTCTTCAGCCTCCTGAGGTTGAAGAGGCTCTGATGCGCCTTCTTCACAACGCTGTCTGTGTGGGTGGACCATTTCAGTTTGTCTGTGATGTGTACACCGAGGAACTTAAAACTTACTACCCTCTCCACTACTGTCACGTCGATGTGGATAGGGGGGTGCTCCCTCTGCTGTTTCCTGAAGTCCACAATCATCTCCTTTGTTTTGTTGACGTTGAGTGTGAGGTTATTTTCCTGACACCACACTCCGAGGGCCCTCACCTCCTCCCTGTAGGCTGTCTCATTGTTGTTGGTAATCAAGCCTACCACTGTAGTGTCGTCCGCAAACTTGATGACTGAGTTGGAAGCGTGCATGGCCACGCAGTCGTGGGTGAACAGGGAGTACAGGAGGGGGCTGAGAACGCACCCTTGTGGGGCCCCAGTGTTGAGGATCAGCGGGGTGGAGATGTTGTTACCTAACCTCTCCACCTGGGGGCGGCCCGTCAGGAAGTACAGTACCCAGTTGCACAGGGCGGGGTTGAGACCCAGGGCCTCCAGCTTGATGACGAGTTTGGAGGGTACTATGGTGTTAAATGCTGAGCTGTAGTCGATGAACAGCATTCTTACATAGGTATTCCTCTTGTCCAGATGGGTTAGGGCAGTGTGCCACAGTCAGCCATCAGCCACAGTCTCCAGTCTAGACCCCTCAGGTGTTCTGTTGAGATGTAGCAGAGAGGGACATTCTCAAGTCGCATATCCAAATCAGTATCAAGTAAACCACAACATGCCAACACCTCTAACTCCCATCATAAGAACCACCATCCTGCTCTGGGACCCTCCCGCTCTGGGACCCTCCTGCTCTGGGACCATCCCCTGCTCTGGGACCCAGAGCAGTTGAATGCTGTAACACAGAATAAAACAATGAATTAAAGTCTCATGATGGTAGTGACGGACCATTACTGCTGATCACTCATTAATCATCAGTTATTCACATTACTTTACTTTAATATTTTTTTATTAAACAAAATTCTCCCCAATTTCATGGTATCCAATTAGTAGTAGTTAGTCTTGTCTCATCGCTGCAACTCCCGTACGGACTCGGGAGAGGCGAAGGTCGAGAGCCATGCGTTCCCCGAAACACAACCCTGCCAAGCCGCACAGCTTCTTGACACAATGCCCATCCAACCTGGAAGCCAGCCAATGTGTCGGAGGAAACACCGTACACCTGGTGACCTGGTCAGCGTGCACTGTGCCCGGCCCGCCACAGGAGTCGCTAGTGCGCGATGAGACAAGGATATCCCTACTGGGCAAACCCTCCCTAACCCGGACGACGCTGGGCCAATTGTGAGTCGCCCCATGGGCCTCCCGGTCGCGGCCGGCTGCGACAGAGCCTGGGCTCGAACCAAGAATCTCTGGTGGCACAGCTAGCACTGTGATCATTCCATCTCATCTCTATCAAGCTGCTGTATACACTGTCTGACAACATCACTATTTTACTAGTTCTTCAAAGTAAATAAAGCATACTTTTATGACTGCTGAATACCAACTATCAATCACTTAGATCATGTATTTTCAGGTAGAGATACCCTGGTTGCTGCTCTCTATATCCCAGCTGCCTCTTCTGTAGCAGGCATAAAGGAAACACAGACTGGACAAGTAGACACGCAATGGATTATGGTCATTGTAGTTAATGATGGATGCAGCAGCCTGCTGAAGCACAAGATACTCCTTACACAGGAAATGCCTATCCAGCAGAAGCCATATTGTTTGTCCCCAGCAAGGCACATCATCCAAAAGGGGACTCATTTAATGATATGTTGATATAATTGAATGTTCTTCATCTCTTGTCGACCTCATTCCCAATAAAGATTGGTGGTCTTAGATGTTGTGTGGACTATAGGAAGACCAACAATGTTTCCCAGACTGATGCCTATCCTCTTCCCACCATCCACGAGATCCTGGAGTCATTGTCTGGCAATGTTGTGTTCACTAACCTTGACCTCAATAGTGGCTATTGGCAGGTTGAGATGGACCAGGATGGACAACACTGCTTTTGTCTGTGCTGAGGGCCTGTTTTCCTTCACAGCCTTTTGGATGAAACAAATGTGCCTGCCACTTTCCAAAGACTGATGGAGACTACGCTAGGTGGACCTACGTTGGGTGGACCTACGTTTAGGTGGACCTACGTTTAGGTGGACCTACGTTTAGGTGGACCTACGTTTAGGTGGACCTACGTTTAGGTGGACTACGTTAGGTGGACTACGTTAGGTGGACTGGTGGACTACGTTAGGTGGACTACGTTGGGTGGACTACGTTAGGTGGACTACGTTAGGTGGACTGGTGGACTACGTTAGGTGGACTGGTGGACTACGTTAGGTGGACTGGTGGACTACGTTGGGTGGACTACGTTAGGTGGACTACGTTAGGTGGACTGGTGGACTACGTTAGGTGGACTGGTGGACTACGTTAGGTGGACTGGTGGACTACGTTGGGTGGACCTACGTTGGGTGGACCTACGTTGGGTGGACCTACGTTGGGTGGACCTACGTTGGGTGGACTACCGTTGGGTGGACTACCGTTGGGTGGACCTACGTTGGGTGGACCTACGTTGGGTGAGCTCAAAGGGAACACTTTCAATATCCACTGTCAGCTGGTCTGACAGTGAACATGAAGAAGAGCAACTTCTGCCAAACCTCCCTGAAGTTCCTGGGCCATATTGTGTCCTCTGACAGCATCCATGTGGATCCTGAAAAGACCAAGGCTATACAATACTTCCCTGTGCCAACCACCCTCAAGGCAATTCAATGGTTTCTTGGGATGGCAGGATGGTACCATGGGTTTGTGTCAAACTTCTCCCTGGTGGCAGAACCACTCAACGAGGAAAGGAGCGAAGTTCTGATGTACGGCATAGTGCCAGAGCTCCTGCTGATGAAGCTCTAATGTACTCGCCAAATCTCAGCCTAGATCAACTCAGCAATAAAAGAAACGTCCTCTCACTGTCGACTGCGTTTATTTCAGCAACCTTAACATGTGTAAGTATTTGTATAAAAATAAGATTCAACAACTGAAACATAAACTGAACAAGTTCCACAGACATGTGACTAACAGAAATGGAATAATGTGTCCCTGAACAAAGGGGGGGGGGGGGGGTCAAAATCAAAGTAACAGTAAGTATCTGGTGTGGCCACCAGCTGCATTAAGTACTGCAGTGCATCTCCTCATGGACGGCACCAGATTTGCCAGTTCTTGCTGTGAGATGTTACCCCACTCTTACACCAAGGCACCTGCAAGTTCCCGGACATTTCTGGGGGGAATGGCCCTAGCCCTCACCCTCCGATCCAACAGGTCCCAGACGTGCTCAATGGGATTGAGATCCGGGCTCTTCGATGGCCATGGCAGAACACTGACATTCCTGTCTTGCAGGAAATCACGCACAGAACGAGCAGTATGGCTGGTGGCATTGTCATGCTGGAGGGTCATGTCAGGATGAGCCTGCAGGAAGGGTACCACATGAGGGAGGAGGATGTCTTCCCTGTAACGCACAGCATTGAGATTGCCTGCAATGACAACAAGCTCAGTCCGATGATGCTGTGACACACCGCCCCAGACCATGACGGACCCTCCACCTCCAAATCGATCCCGCTCCAGAGTACAGGCCTTGGTGTAACGCTCATTCCTTCGACGATAAACGCGAATCTGACCATCACCCCTGGTGAGACAAAACCGCAACTCGTCAGTGAAGAGCAGTTTTTTCCAGTCCTGTCTGGTCCAGCGATGGTGGGTTTGTGCCCATAGGCGACGTTGTTGCCGGTGATGTTTGGTGAGGACCTGCCTTACAACAGGCCTACAAGCCCTCAGTCCAGCCTCTCAGCCTATTGCGGACAGTCTGAGCACTGATGGAGGGATTGGGCGTTCCTGGTGTAACTCAGCAGTTGTTGTTGCCATCCTGTACCTGTCCCGCAGGTGTGATGTTCGGATATACCGATCCTGTGCAGGTGTTACATGTGGTCTGCCACTGCGAGGACGATCAGCTGTCCGTCCTGTCTCCCTGTAGCGCTGTCAGTACGAACATTGCAATTTATTGCCCTGGCCACATCTGCAGTCCTCATGCCTCCTTGCAGCATGCCTAAGGCACGTTCACGCAGATGAGCAGGGACCCTGGGCATCTTTCTTTTGGTGTGATTCAGAGTCAGTAGAAAGGCCTCTTTAGTGTCCTAAGTTTTCATAACTGTGATCTTAATTGCCTACCGTCTGTAAGCTGTGTCTTAACGACCGTTCCACAGGTGCTGTTCATGGGAAACAGTGTTTCAAGCGTGCGAGAGGAAGTTTTCAGACCCTCAGCTCTGAAGCGTGTTCATCCCTTTTTTTGTTTGGTTTTTAAAAGTGCGCTGTAGCCATACCTCAAGAAAGCGATATTTTCGCCAATATTCCTAAACAGGTTACAATGAGAAATAAATTAACAGATTACAATAACAGGCAAATCTCCTTTCTCTGCTGGAGTTCTGTTGTCGGATCAGATTTTTTTTTGATCTGCTCTGTGGGAGTTGTTGGGGAATAATGTATTGTGAATCCTAATAGTTTGTATTGATGTGTGGAACAAGTGTTTTATGGTTTGTGTGGGACTGGTTTTGCGCACCGCTTATTGATGAACATTGTGTGCTCATGAGCTCAAATAGGTTCACTTGAAAAAAAATCTGGGCCGGACTGTATTTTAATGCCTGAGGTACAGGACTTTTCCTGACTAAAATATTATTATTTTGTGACTGATATTGTTTGTATGATAATACAAAAAGAACACCATTGTTTTGGATTTATTTACTTTAATGTTTAGGGTTTATGAAAAGTTTCTATTCCACGATTGACTTTTTCCACGAGTCCTTTGTATTGGTCTAGACATAACAGAAAAAGAGAAATCCAACATTTCTCTGGTAGACATGACCTTCCTGTCACCCCCTAACTGAACTCAGGAGTCAAGTCAAAACCGTTAGCGTGTGTGTGCGTTAATCTCCTCCTCCAGGTCTCGGCAGCGTCGTGAGCAGGAGGACCGAGCGGAGGGAAGGAGGGACTGGGCGGAGGGGGGCAGGGAACATCGTCAGGGTGAATATTGGAGAAGACCGGAAGAGAAACGGTGCTGCTTCCTGTGTGGAAGCCATGCCCACATCAAGAAAGACTGCCCCCAGTACAGAGGACCTGCTGGTGCCTTCTCTTCATCTCCCTCTTCTAACCACATGAGGAATTTGAGAGCGAGAAAAACAGGTATGATGAATACTCGCACAAACATTGACATGCACTCACACGCCTGGTCTAATCCTAGTGTGTTTATTTGTCCAGGACTCACCTCAACCTGGTCTAATCCTAGTGTGTTTATTTGTCCAGGACTCACCTCAACCTGGTCTAATCCTAGTGTGTTTATTTGTCCAGGACTCACCTCAACCTGGTCTAATCCTAGTGTGTTTATTTGTCCAGGACTCACCTCAACCTGGTCTGATCCTAGTGTGTTTATTTGTCCAGGACTCACCTCAACCTGGTCTAATCCTAATGTGTTTATTTGTCCAGGACTCACCTCAACCTGGTCTAATCCTAATGTGTTTATTTGTCCAGGACTCACCTCAACCTGGTCTAATCCTAATGTGTTTATTTGTCCAGGACTCACCTCAACCTGGTCTAATCCTAGTGTGTTTATTTGTCCAGGACTCACCTCAACCTGGTCTAATCCTAGTGTGTTTATTTGTCCAGGACTCAACTCAACAGGAGAAAAAAAAGAAGCAACAAAATATGATTGAGTCCACAAGCAGGTCATTGTCCAATTATTTTACTATAATTTCACAGAAATGTGTCTAAATAAATG
This sequence comes from Salvelinus alpinus, assembly GCF_045679555.1. Classification (NCBI taxonomy): domain Eukaryota; kingdom Metazoa; phylum Chordata; class Actinopteri; order Salmoniformes; family Salmonidae; genus Salvelinus; species Salvelinus alpinus. Next base: position 1,677,548 of record NC_092104.1, on the reverse strand, counting down.
TCAATGTTTCAGTCGGTTTACAGCATTGTGTTTGTTACCTTCCTTAAGCGTCCGTGCATCTCATCCCTGCTATATTGCGTCCACATGTGTTCCAGGCAGTCTAGCCAGCAGACACATGGGTCTGTCTGGTCCCAGAAGGAGCCCAGTGGACTGAGGAGATGGGGAGAGAGAGGCAGCTCTAGCCCCAAACCTCCGGGTTCTACTCTACTCCCTCTGAGGTCTGACCTGCAGTCCACCAGCCTGAACCTAGAACACCCGGAACTCAGAACCCTGACATGGAACCCCAGTGGATGGTGGCAGAGCCTGAGAGCCTGTCTCCCAAATGGCACCCTAATCTCCTATATATTAGACTAGTTAGGACCAGGGCTTTACGTTTGACCAGAGCCCTGGTCATAAGTAGTGCACTATATAGGAGATTAGGGTGCCATTTGGGACATAGAGAGGGTTTTTATGTTTTAACTACCCCTCCTGCCTCAGAGGAACTTTTTAAAGCGTTGTATTGTGTTTTAACTAAAAAGCCATTTTGCATGCTCCTCTCTTAAGTTGATTTTTATTTTTTTAATGTTATTTTAAAAGTGATTTATTTGTTAGATTTGTCTCGTGCAATGACGTCCTCCCAAACGCCCCTCTCTTCCACTTTGTCAAATCCAGTTTGAGCCGGGCTGTGTGACTGTCTGCTCATCTCTGTACGTGTGTGAAAAGGGGTGAATCTGTATTCAGAGGTGGAGGAACGGCCCTGAAACAGATGGGTTCTTTAGATAATAATGGACAGTTTGTATTAAATTGTCTCCTCCATGCCCAGAGTCTCCAAACATGGTAGCTAGCTAAAGATGAATTCCATTCTGCTTCTGCCTGCTCCCTCTAAACAGGTGCAGAATATATGTCTCTGTATTGGGTTACTAGTAGCCAACCCCCATGTGTGTAGATCTGAGAGGACTGGATAGATATAAGCACTATGGTAAAACATTAAATGACAACCTAGTCTATCAGAGGGGAGGGTGTGACACCATATTGCTTATATACCGAACCACGTGTCCTTTATCATCTACACAGGGGTTTTGGGTTGAGGGTTGGTTTGGGGTTTGGGGTGCAGGGAGCGGTAAGGGGGAAAACCGGAAAAATGATTTTTGTTTTTATGTTGCCTTTTTTGTGGCCACGGTGCCTCTGATTGGTGGGCCTGGTAGCTGTAATGTCAGATTCTGTCCACTCTGGTCTGGGATGCTAGTGTTCTGAGACCTGCTTTATAAATAAACTTTCTTTACAAAAAGAAAAGAAACATGCCATTAATTTAATGTCCTGAAGATGTTGAAAACGATGTCGCGGGTTAAAATGTATTGGTCGCTTGTTGTTGGCTATTTCTAAGTTACACCGCGGCCGCCATGACATTTCTCTTAAAATATATATTTCACTGTGACCTGTTGCTGAGTGATTGAGTGATTGAGTGGTGTGTGTGTGTGTGTGTGTGTGTGTGTGTGTGAGCGCTAATGGAGACAAAACACAAACTATTTTGGGCGCATTACATAAATCCACTCTGAGGTGGTTTAAACTGCATTCTAATGTTGACTGTGTAACGGATGTGAAATGGCTAGCTAGTTAGCGGTGGTGCGCGCTAATAGCCTTTCAAATCGGTGACGTCACTTGCTCTGAGACCTTGAAGTAGTGGTTCCCCTTGCTCTGCAAGGGCCGCGGCTTTTGTGGAGCGATGGGTAACGATGCTTCGTGGGTGACTGTTGTTGATGTGTGCAGAGGGTCCCTGGTTCGCGCCCGGGTCGGTGCGAGGGGACGGACTAAAGTTAAACTGTTACAACTGCTTAAAGAAAACAGTATCAATGCGAAGTGCTTTATGCATGCTCAGTTCCTGGTTCTCGGGGGGGGGGGGGGGGCAGCCCGAGGGGAAATTTTAAATGGAAGTTGTGGGACTCCCTCGGTTATTTTTATGAGGGAGTCCTCAATGAAACTGACATGAGGCTAAATGTGGAGAATGATACATTTGCCTCAGTTGACCATCAAGTACCTTAACCTTAATATACATGCCATCGTAGGCTACCATTTGATACAATACATATGTTGAAATGACTATCACTGGAGTCATTGCAAATCAATGTGTAGCCTACCAGGAGCTGGTAAACCAGTTGAATAGAAAGCCTGTAACTCAATGTGTAGCCTACCTGGAGCTGGTTAACCAGTTGAATAGGAAGCCTGTAACTCAATGTGTAGCCTACCTGGAGCTGGTTAACCAGTTGAATAGAAAGCCTGTAACTCAATGTGTAGCCTACCAGGAGCTGGTAAACCAGTTGAATAGATAACCTGTAACTTCAGTTTGTTGTTGTAGTAGCCTTGTGGTATTAAAAACACAGATTGATGTAACAGTCAGATTAGGCTACAGGTAAAACCCATTAGATTGATGTAACAGTCAGATTAGGCCACAGGTAAAACACATTAGATTGATGTAAATCAGATTAGGCTACAGGTAAAACACATTCGATTGATGTAACAGTCAGATTAGGCCACAGGTAAAACCCATTAGATTGATGTAACAGTCAGATTAGGCTACAGGTAAAACCCATTAGATTGATGTAACAGTCAGATTAGGCTACAGGTAAAACACATTAGATTGATGTAAATCAGATTAGGCTACAGGTAAAACCCATTAGATTGATGTAACAGTCAGATTAGGCTACAGGTAAAACCCATTAGATTGATGTAACAGTCAGATTAGGCTACAGGTAAAACACATTAGATTGATGTAACAGTCAGATTAGGCCACAGGTAAAACACATTAGATTGATGTAACAGTCAGATTAGGCTACAGGTAAAACACATTAGATTGATGTAACAGTCAGATTAGGCCACAGGTAAAACACATTAGATTGATGTAACAGTCAGATTAGGCCACAGGTAAAACCCATTCTAAAAAAAATAAACACTGGCTGTTGTTGACTAACATTCAGTCCATATACATATTATTAACATTTAATTCAGTGATTGAAATTGCGACCCCACCCCCAGCACAATGGCCAGAAAATAGCCTAACATTTGTTTTTTTTATGTTCATCCAAGTTTTTCTTGCTCTGATTTTGAGATCCCCTGTTCAATTGTCATCACCAAACTCTCCTGTCATTTATCTATTACGCACAGGCGCAAAGGGGATTTAATTACAATTAGAAACCTGGTTCGAGCCCTGAAAGGTATGATAAAACGTTACTTTTACTTTTTACTAATTACATTGGTAACCAGTTTATAATAGCAATAAGGCACCCCGGGGGTATATGGCCAACATTCCACGGCTAGAAATACTCGCTTGACCTGGCAACCCTGGCTAGCACAGAGTTTCTAAACCCAGAGGGGAAACATCTCTGCTTGACCTGGCAACCCTGGCGAGCACAGAGTTTCTAAACCCAGAGGGGAAACATCTCCGAGACCTCGGCGAACGCTTGCGAAACAGACCAGGCGGGGGTTTTGAGAAGTAAAAAGTTCTTCCATAGTTTTACATTTTCTTTTAATCTAAAATATACAACCTAGATTTGAGTCAATGTCTTAAGTAGTTGAACAAGTAATTTCACTCAAACCTCGTGAAAGTGTGTCACTCTCACGATGTTGGAGTAACGTAAGACATTGACCTAAAACATTGTCTCAAATCTAGGTTGTTCCTTTAGATTTCGAGAAAATTCTCCACTTCCCTCATTGACTTCTCAAACCCTGGGCTGTTTCGCAACATTTCCCGGAAGTCTGTTTCGCAACATTTCCCGGAAGTCTCTCTATGTTGCGCCTCTGGGTTTAGAAACTCTGCCAACCCGGATATAGACGGTATAGGGCAGGCGTGAGTAGATGACCTGCCCGTTCCGTTGTTTTCAAGGTAATCTTGGACTCAGTATCAAGTTCTTATTATATACCTCAGTGATCTAGCCTGCCTAATGAATTTATTTGTTGCGTTGCACACATTTTTGAAGGTGTCATACAGTGTCGTAACCTCCCTGGATTTCTGTTGGCTCAATTGCCTGTCATTCAATAAGTCACCCTATTGTGGATCCGTTTGCTAAACCGCTTTGTTGGATGTTCCCCGCTCATGCGCACACCGGTGTTTTCATGTTCGTTTACATAAATATGTTCTGTAGCTTTAATAAAGATTTTTATAAGTAAACCAAGATAGACCACAGTTTATCATTTCCAATGTGAATAAATTAGTCATAGTGGGCAGAACAAGCAAGGAGGTGGGCAGAGCCAAGCACTGCTAGTGGCGCATTCTTGTAAAATCTACATATTTCCGTTGGAGAACGCCTAATCTGTGAAGTGAGCAGTAACTCAATTTACCTTTCCACTCCTAAACAGCGCGATTTTGTACAACCTTTGCAAATGGCAAAGTGTTAAAGATCAGATGATATTTACTAGAAGAGAGAGACCAAGTTGAGACGCTAGACCAGGTGGATAAGGTATGATATTTAAGGCAGTTTAATAAGTTGCAAAGATATCTGACAACACGTGCACGGGCTCGTCCATTTAGCTCAGAGGGAGCTAGCAGGAGGAGCCCCGACTCATATTGTGCAATACATTTTATACAGTGAAATGACGTAGTTAGATTCTAGTAGTTCTGCTCTCCTGACTGGTCGCTGTGAGTGGAGGGCGGTCCCCTTCAGGCTGATATCAATGTTCCATTGGTTCTCAGTAGTGTTCTTTGTCCTTGGAACTCCCGCCTGAAACAGGGGTTTGTGTGTGTGTGTGTGTATATGCATGCGCATGCTCGTTGAGTGCCATGCCGGTCTGGGTTGTCTCTTGTATTGACAAGATGTTGAAGCAGACACCAGCAACTGGCGCCTGAGGTCAGAGCGCCCCCCTGAGGTCAGAGCGCCCCCCTGCCTTATCAGTGCTCATAAATGGTTTGTGTCAGCCATCTCTCTCTGTGTGTGTGTGGGAGTAAGGTTAGTATCTGGCACAGGCAGAACTGGTTCATCTGTGGGGTGCAGCAAAGTGTTACAACCACGTCTGCTTTAATAATGAAGGCATTATAACAATATTATAGCTAACAAAAGTCTACAAAAATGTGTCCACTCTGTTAATAACAGATTCTAGTTTTTTTTTTGGAACTGAACTGTATTGAATTTAAATGTTTAATTGACGAGAAAATGTCGAACAAAAATCCATCTCGTTTCATCTTCTCCTACTGTGTGCCAGTGGGCTTCCTCTACCTACCATATTTGGTAGTGGATGGAAACGCCCACCGGATACTTCACATTTATACAACCAGTCAAATATCTGTGTCATTGTTCCATCATCTGTGGCTTAGTATGTCATTACCGAACATGTCTGCCTCCATGGTGGCTAGGGCGACCGTCCGAGCAGTCAGTAAAAGAAAGATATTAGCCACAAGAGCGGCTTTAACGCTGGTAAGTGTGTAAAAATATTACATTATATTATTTTCTCTCCAAACAATGAAGTGTCGGTGAATATTGTTAAGACTGTTGGCGCCGAAGTTACAGAAAGCGAGCTAGCTGTCATGTAATATAGCTATGTCGTCGTTTTTGGTCGCACTCATCATGTGTCAGTTAAATTCTCATAATCCTAGTTTGCCGATTAATTTTAACGATTTACAATGGAGTTGATGACCGACTAGTGTGAGCGGACTGGAGCTCCGACGTCACAAAATTACGTTTTTTTATATATATATATATATACATACATACAAACTACTGATTTCAGCACCCATGAAATGTCGTTTTTGATAGCTTCGGAGCTCCAGTCCGCCCACACTACCTGCTGTTTTAATCCGCTAAATCCTTGCTAAATTTCGGATTGGGGCTTTTCAAAAATGAGTGTAGTGGTGATTTGAGAACTGTGTTTTAACTAGGTAACAATATCTAGTGTGCTAATATCGCTAGCTAGCGAGCAAATGATTATGAATACACTAGTTTTTATCTATCTATAGTAGCTACGTAAGGACGTTTGTCACTCATGTCCAGTGACACAGCAAGTTAGTTCCGGGTCCGATGAGGGGGGGGGGCAGTACAGTTTCTTACATAAAATGTTAGCCAGCTTGTTAACGTCAACTGTGCAGGCACGGTTTGAAGATAAAGGTCTCTGTGACATTGTGATTAAGTAGCTCGGCTCACTGCAGTTGCTGCTGGATAGCCCAGTCCCACTGGCGAGTTGTTGTGACATAACAGTGAAAACAACATGGTTATGCGACAATACGTCAAAACATTAACAACTTAGAATGGAATTGTAATTAAATGAGATCATAGGCCTGCAATCCTTTATTACCTACTTGTTGTAGAGCTGTTAGGTGTCCAAATAATGTAAATGTCACAATTATCTGAGTTTGTCGCGACAGATGTAGCCAATTGAATACGCATTTAAATACATATTCAAATTGCAACGTCTGCCTATGCTACACATTGTCTCAATAACATTTTCTATTTTTAATACCATCAAACATCAAGTTAGGCACAGGCTACCTAATTTCCAAAATAGTCCATCACTCATCGCGAATACTAATTCTTTACATTTTACTGGTAAAACGTCCCAACTGAATCTCCATGTCAATTATCTGATGTCAATCCATTTAATGGGAATATGCATTTAGGTCTTATTAAATAACTTACATTTCGTAGATGGTGTTAAACTACTAGCCTTTTCTTGTGTTTTGTTTCAATCAACGCATATATTCTGCCTAGCGGTGCGCTCAGAGTTTTGGCGCTTGAGAACGAAAATGTGACACTTCTGCTTCAGCTAACCATCCTAAAATGTCATTAGAAATTAGGTGTGTTTGGTGTAACGTTATAGGCCTACTGTTCTGGTCCTCACTACTACTAGTAAACGTTATAGGCCTACTGTTCTGGTCCTCTCTACTACTAGTAAACATTATAGGCCTACTGTTCTGGTCCTCACTACTACTAGTAAACATTATAGGCCTACTGTTCTGGTCCTCTCTACTACTAGTAAACATTATAGGCCTACTGTTCTGGTCCTCTCTACTACTAGTAGTAAACATTATAGGCCTACTGTTCTGGTCCTCTCTACTACTAGTAGTAAACATTATAGGCCTACTGTTCTGGTCCTCTCTACTACTACTAGTAAACATTATAGGCCTACTGTTCTGGTCCTCTCTACTACTACTAGTAAACATTATAGGCCTACTGTTCTGGTCCTCTCTACTACTAGTAGTAAACATTATAGGCCTACTGTTCTGGTCCTCTCTACTACTAGTAGTAAACATTATAGGCCTACTGTTCTGGTCCTCTCTACTACTACTAGTAAACATTATAGGCCTACTGTTCTGGTCCTCTCTACTACTACTAGTAAACATTATAGGCCTACTGTTCTGGTCCTTTCTACTACTAGTAAACATTATAGGCCTACTGTTCTGGTCCTCTCTACTACTAGTAAACGTTATAGGCCTACTGTTCTGGTCCTCTCTACTACTAGTAAACGTTATAGGCCTACTGTTCTGGTCCTCTCTACTACTAGTAAACGTTATAGGCCTACTGTTCTGGTCCTCTCTACTACTAGTAAACGTTATAGGCCTGCTGTTCTGGTCCTCTCTACTACTAGTAAACATTATAGGCCTACTGTTCTGGTCCTCTCTACTACTAGTAAACATTATAGTAAACAAAAATATAAACGCATCTTGTCAAGTTTTGGTTTCATGGAGCTGAAATAAAAGATCCCAGAAATGTTCCATAACAACAAAAAAGCTTATTTCTCTCAAATGTTGTGCACAAGTGTGTTTACATCCCTGTTAGTGAGCATTTCCCCTTTGCCAAGATAATCCATCCACCTCACAGGTGTTGCATATCAAGAAGATGATTGAAGGGCATGATCATTACACAGGTGCACCTTGTGCTGGGTGCTCCTTTTTTTCCCACAACACAATGCCGCATATGTCTGAAGTTGAGGGAGTGTGCAATTGGCCTGCTGGAAGGTCCACCAGAATTGTAGCCAGAAAATGTAATGTTCAATTCTCTACCATAAGCCACCTCCAACAGCGTTTTAGAGAATTTGGCAGTACGTCCAGCTGACCTCAACCGCAGACCACATCTAACCACACCAGCCCAGGACCTCCACATCCGGCTTCTTCACCTGCGGGATCATCTGAGACCATCTACCCGGATAGCTGATGAAACTGTGGGTTTGCATAAACTGAAGAATTTCTGCACAAACTGTAAGAAACTGTCTATGGGAAGCTCATCTGCATGCTCATTGTCCTCACCAGGGTCTTGACCTGACTGCAGTTCAGCTTCGTAACCGACCTCAGTGGGGAAATGCTCACCTTCGATGGCCACTGACACGCTGGAGAAGTGTACTCTTCACGGATGAATCCCGGTTTCAACTGGACCGGTCAGATTGCAGATGTGTATGGCATCATGTGGGCGAGTGGTTTGCTGATTTGAACAGAGTGCCCCATTGTGGGGTTATGTTTTGAGCAGGCATAAGCTACGGACAATCAACACAATTGCATTTCATCGAAGGCAATTTGAATGCACAGAGATACCGTGACGATGTCCTGAGGCCCATTGCCGTGCCATTCAGCCACCGCCATCAACTCATGTTTCAGCATGATAACGCAAGGCCCTCTGTGTGAAGGAGATGTCGCGCTGGATGAGGCAAATGGTGGTCACACCAGATACTGAATGGTTTTCTGATCCAAGCCCCTTAATTTTTTTTTAAAGGTATCTGTGACCAACAGATGCATGTCTGTATTCCCAGTCATGTGAAATCCATAGATTATGGCCCTATTTATTTATTTATTTAAATTGACAGATTTCCTTATGAACTGTAACTCAGTAAAATCAATGAATTTGTTGCATGTTACATTGTATATTTTTGTTCTGTGTTGTTGGTGTGACAGTGGTGTTGGTGTGACGATACTACAATGGGATGCAAGGATTTGAAGTCTCCGAATAGTCATATTTATATCTGGTATCAGAGATTCCTAGAGTTGCCGTAGGATGATTGTGCGTATGATACTGTGTGGTCAACCCCTCTGGTCTCTCTTCCAGACTCCATCTGCTGTGAATAGGATCAGGAGCTTACTGGAGGATAAACCAGAATACGTGAGTATCCCTCCAACCCAGGAGTCTCCATCTCTGCTCCTGGAGACGTCTTTGAGAGCACGCTTTTGTTCCGGCCTAGCACTGTGTCCACATTGGTCTGAAGGTGGTGTTAGGGGTTATGGGTAGTGGTATGATGGTGGTTGTGTTGTGTCTAGCTTGGTCTGAAGGTGGGTGTGAGGACGCGGGGCTGTAACGGTATGACCTACACTCTGGACTTCACCAAGCAGAAGGATCAGGCTGATGAGGAGGTGCTGCAGGACGGTGAGCAAACACCATTATCCTAAATGACGTTATCCCAACGTTATCCTAACGTTTAGACTTACGTCCTCGTTGGACCACTTTAGATAACATGAATGTTGTTGAGTTATCCTCATCTTGTCAGATGTATTACTTCATCTACAATCTAAATGAAATCCCCAACATTATGTTTAAATGTTCTCCTTAACATGATAAGTGATTTATTATTATTGCTGTAAAGTTCTGAGTTGTGGTTTTACTGTAATGTTACAATGTCTCAGTGTGTGCCTAATGTTGCTGTAAAATATTTTTCCATTTTAAAAAGCAGTGTATTGAGTTACAGACGAACTAGGCTTTGATTGTAAGGGATGGAAACCAAATCATCTGTATTGTGCTGTTTATGGTGAAAATGTATTAAAAAACACAAGTCACTAACAATCTGCTGTTAATGCTCCAATGGTTCAGGAGGCCTCTCCTCCCTCTGATCAATGGTTCAGGAGGCCTCCCCTCCCTCTGATCAATGTTTCAGGAGGCCTCCCCTCCCTCTGATCAATGTTTCAGGAGGCCTCCCCTCCCTCTGATCAATGTTTCAGGAGGCCTCCCCTCCCTCTGATCAATGTTTCAGGAGGCCTCCCCTCCCTCTGATCAATGTTTCAGGAGGCCTCTCCTCCCTCTGATCAATGTTTCAGGAGGCCTCTCCTCCCTCTGATCAATGTTTCAGGAGGCCTCTCCTCCCTCTGATCCATGTTTCAGGAGGCCTCTCCTCCCTCTGATCCATGTTTCAGGAGGCCTCTCCTCCCTCTGATCCATGTTTCAGGAGGCCTCTCCTCCCTCTGATCCATGTTTCAGGAGGCCTCTCCTCCCTCTGATCCATGTTTCAGGAGGCCTCTCCTCCCTCTGATCCATGTTTCAGGAGGCCTCTCCTCCCTCTGATCCATGTTTCAGGAGGCCTCTCCTCCCTCTGATCCATGTTTCAGGAGGCCTCTCCTCCCTCTGATCCATGTTTCAGGAGGCCTCTCCTCCCTCTGATCCATGTTTCAGGAGGCCTCTCCTCCCTCTGATCCATGTTTCAGGAGGCCTCTCCTCCCTCTGATCCATGTTTCAGGAGGCCTCTCCTCCCTCTGATCCATGTTTCAGGAGGCCTCTCCTCCCTCTGATCCATGTTTCAGGAGGCCTCTCCTCCCTCTGATCCATGTTTCAGGAGGCCTCTCCTCCCTCTGATCCATGTTTCAGGAGGCCTCTCCTCCCTCTGATCCATGTTTCAGGAGGCCTCTCCTCCCTCTGATCCATGTTTCAGGAGGCCTCTCCTCCCTCTGATCCATGGTTCAGGAGGCCTCTCCTCCCTCTGATCCATGGTTCAGGAGGCCTCTCCTCCCTCTGATCCATGGTTCAGGAGGCCTCTCCTCCCTCTGATCCATGGTTCAGGAGGCCTCTCCTCCCTCTGATCCATGGTTCAGGAGGCCTCTCCTCCCTCTGATCCATGGTTCAGGAGGCCTCTCCTCCCTCTGATCCATGGTTCAGGAGGCCTCCCCTCCCTCTGATCCATGGTTCAGGAGGCCTCTCCTCCCTCTGATCCATGGTTCAGGAGGCCTCTCCTCCCTCTGATCCATGGTGCAGGAGGCCTCTCCTCCCTCTGATCCATGGTTCAGGAGGCCTCTCCTCCCTCTGATCCATGGTTCAGGAGGCCTCTCCTCCCTCTGATCCATGGTTCAGGAGGCCTCCCCTCCCTCTGATCCATGGTTCAGGAGGCCTCCCCTCCCTCTGATCCATGGTTCAGGAGGCCTCCCCTCCCTCTGATCCATGGTTCAGGAGGCCTCCCCTCCCTCTGATCCATGGTTCAGGAGGCCTCCCCTCCCTCTGATCCATGGTTCAGGAGGCCTCCCCTCCCTCTGATCCATGGTTCAGGAGGCCTCCCCTCCCTCTGATCCATGGTTCAGGAGGCCTCCCCTCCCTCTGATCCATGGTTCAGGAGGCCTCCCCTCCCTCTGATCCATGGTTCAGGAGGCCTCCCCTCCCTCTGATCCATGGTTCAGGAGGCCTCCCCTCCCTCTGATCCATGGTTCAGGAGGCCTCCCCTCCCTCTGATCCATGTTTCAGGAGGCCTCTCCTCCCTCTGATCCATGTTTCAGGAGGCCTCTCCTCCCTCTGATCCATGTTTCAGGAGGCCTCATGTCCGGCGCCACATTTCCCTAACGGAAACCTTGGGACAGGCACAGCAGAGTGTTGTGTTGCATTTAAAAAGGTCTTTGAGGAAACGGGTGCGCTTAAGGGTCCATGCAGTGAAGAAATGGAGATACGGATTAATGGCGCCGAAAATAACTTACAGCATTTAATAATGTCACACATTTAACTTTGACAGACCTAATAATTATTAGTCCTCTCCTGCAGGTGTGCGTGTATTTATAGAGAAGAAGGCCCAGCTCACTCTGCTGGGGACCGAGATGGACTTCGTGGAGTCCAAGCTGTCCAGTGAGTTTGTCTTCAACAACCCCAACATCAAGGGCACCTGCGGCTGTGGAGAGAGCTTTAACATGTGAGAGGGCTTCCTGCTGGGGACCTGGCCTCCCTACACAGCCAAAACGTCATCCTCGCACCCATACTTACCACCCATAAACCCCCCACACACACACACACATCTCCCAACCCTCTCACACTTCCCTTCCCTTCCTGGAGGCCTGTGAATAAAGGCCTGATGGACACAACGTGACAGAAGGAGTGAGACGTGGTGTGAAGTTCTCTGAGACAGACATGGGATGTTTCTGTGCTGCTACAGAATGAGTTGTGTTGCTGTGGGTCTTGTGATGGTGTACTGTAGGGCTAATATCTAAACACTGGGCTGTGACATGCTGAGCCCCGTGAAACCTTGTTACATAGACATGCATGTGGTTCTGGCAGTAACCATAGAAACAGTACGAGAGACTTGGAGAGCTGCCAAAGTAAAGGAAACACCAACATGTAGTGTCTCAATAGGGCGTTGGGCCTCCACCAATCAGAACTGCTTCAGTGCATCTTGGCATGAATTCTACAAGTGTCTGGAACTCTATTGGAGGGATGAGGAGACCGTTCTTCCACGAGAAATTCCATCGTTTTGGTGTTTTGTGGACGGTGGTGGAAAACGCCGTCTCAGGCGCCGCTCCAGAATCTCCCCGTAAAGTGTTCAATTGGGTTGAGATCTGGTGACTGAGACGGCCATGGCTTATGGTTTACGTCGTTTTCATGCTCATTAAACCAGTCAGTGACCACTGCCATCCACAGGGCAGGAAACTAATGGCCCACCCAAAATTTGTGTACATACCCCTAAGCATGATGGGATGTTAATTCCTGAATTAACTCAGGAACCAAACCTGTGTGGGAGCACCTGCTTTCAATTTACTTTGTATCCCTAATTTACGCCAGTGTTTCCATTATTTTGGTAGTTACCTGTAGTTTGAATATAGTCACATGACGTGTTTGATGGGTAATGCTAAAGTCACCGACTGTAGACAAGTCGAGGAAGCAGCATGACATGGTTTCCTAAGAGAGGGCTGGAGGTCTGTGAGTGCCTCAATAGTGCTGCCCATGCTATCTCAATTTTAAAGTAGTCAATTTTCTTCATTGGCTGGGGTCTCCCAAGTGGCTCAGCGGTGCCAAGAGTGTGCAAAGCTGTCATCAAGGCAAAGGGTGGCTATTTTGAAGAATCAAAATATATTTTATATTTGAGATTTGTTTAACACTTTTTTTTGGTTACTACATGATTCCATATGTGTTATTTCATAGTGTTGATGTCTTCACTATTATTCTACAAGGTAGAAAATAGTAAAAATAAAGAAAAACCCTTGAATGAGTAGGTGTTCTAAGATTTTTGACTGGTGGTGTGTATATATATATATGTGTGTGTATAGGCCTATAAATAATGAACAAAACATTAGGAACACCTTCCTAATATTGAGCTGCACCCCCTTTTGGCCCCAGAACAGTCTCAATTCGTCGGGACATGAACTCTACAAGTTGTCCAAAGCGTTCCACATGGATGCTGGCCTATGTTGACTTCAATGCTTCCAACAGTTGTATCAAGTTGGCTGGATGTCCTTTGGGTGGTGGACCATTCTTAATATGCATGGGAAACTGTTGAGTGTGGGAAAAACCCAGCAGCGTTACACTTCTTGACACAAACCGGTGCGCCTGGCACCTACTACCATATTCCGTTCAAAGGCGCTTAAATATTTTGTGTTGCTGTTTCACCGTCTCAATGCTTAAAAATCCTTCTTTAACCCGTCTCCTTCCCTCCATCTACACTGAAGTGGATTTAACAAGAGACGTCAATAAGGGATCATAGCTTTCACCTGGATTCACCTGGTCAGTCTGTCATGGAAAGAGCAGGTGTCCTTAATGTTTTGTCCACTCAGTGTATTGCTATATAGGCTTTGTGCTGTGAATACTACAGATATGTAACTAGTCTACAGTTGGTGACGTGTCGACTAGAATAAATATAATTTAAATCTGTGGATTAGTCTCCTTGTCATTTCTACTGTTTCTGTCTCAGTAAAACATTTTAATGGATTATTAAGGGTTGTGTTGTGAAGCGAATGATCATTTCTGTTGTGAAGAGTGATTTTATTTTGAAGTTTTGGTTAGATTTCTGTTGTGAAGTGACTGATAGTTAGCTAGATATTTTTTTTGTCCTCTGGAAATGTTACGAAACAAGGATTTCTAGCCAATTATTCAAGTATCTGTCACTGTAATGTATCCACTAGTCGAGGTAGATGGACAGACTGACTAGAATCAATCAACTGTCCCCTTTTCTGATCCCAAAGGACGTCGTCCCTTCAGGCCACTATTACATCAGAAGTGACGCTTCCTGTTCTTGTCATTATGACATCACCTGCAGTACCGTTAGCGGAGTCAGTGGGTTTACTGTACGGGATGTTTTTAAATGTTCCCGCCGAGTCACTACTGAGATGAATCATGGGAAAGCGACGGAGGAAGAGAGGGCGTGAACACAGAGATTCGTATGGGTTTAAGGTAGGTAACCATGGATTTATGTCAATGTAATTTATTCAACTGGAAACTCAGGAAAAATAAATAAAAAAAACGAGGTCAAATCATGACGCGGCATGAAAAAATAGTCAAGTTCCTGGTTGACTAGATGAACAGGCTTTGTATTGCGTCAAACAATATTTGTGTGCCACATCATCGACCGCAGTCGGGCATCCGCTTGCTATATCGTACCGTGTGGTTAGCTGATGTTAACCTATACAGGAGTTGTCAGATGTTGCTTCTGGAGGAACTTGACCGTTCATTAATTGAGACGGTAAAACAGTCCAGGGTTTACGTGTTCCATCATCATGGCTCATCCTGGGGTGTATTCAGCAGCAACCAAACGGGACCAAACATTGTTTTCCGTTGCCAAACGTTTCACTGAGGTTTCCACTAATGAAAACAACCCTGTGGTTATTCATTAGTAAATTCCATTGTAAAACGTTTGGTCTAGCGCAACATTTTTCCAATATAAACTGTTTACTCCAAATGGAAAATGTTTTTCAATGAAAACAACATGAGTTTCTAATGGAAACATCCGCGTAGGTCCCTCTCCGTTTCACGTCGTTTGCTTCCTGGAATAAACTGTATGCAGTCTCTTGCAAAACGTTTTGCAGAGGAATCTAATGAATATACCCCTGTTTCAGATCTCTGAGCTGCTGACCCAACTGGCTGTGAGAACCACACCCCCTAATGGGCCCCTCCCCCGTAACGTCAGCCTCCTCCCCTCCTTCACCCTCCCCGCGGTTCGAGAAACGACCGCCACCACCCGCTCCAAGGCCCATCTCCCAGAATGCATCACGAGACTCTCAGACACCCAGTGTCGGAAATGGTACCACCAGAGACAAGCCACGCCCTTCTCCGCCTCAACCCCCACCCCAGCCCTTAACCCTAGGCCTGCCCCCAACACCCCGGGACACACCACTGCTCCCGCCTCCGCCAATAGCAGCCAACCAGGGAGAGAGAGACCCAGCCTGGTTTCCCCTGATTTGTTTTTCCTACCCTATCTTGCGGCACGGGAAACTGCGAAGGGCTGTGATTCGCTGTCATTGTTGAGGGATCTGTTCCAGAGGGGTGAGGTATGTAATGATGAGGGGATTCTATAATTGCTCTGGGTGAACCGGGTTAGCGTTGATTTATGCCCCGAGTCTGCCCCAGGTTAAGGGTTTGTTCCTAGCAGAACTCAACTAGGCGAAGGGAAGGTCTGTACCTCGCATCACTGAAAAGACCATATTGTTGTTTGTCCCTCTTGAGACGTCGTAGCAACAACATATCCAGAATACACTTCCTTAAAATAGTTTGAATGAGTCTGAGGTAAATCAAGAAATTTTTTAATAAATGTTTGCATTTGCCGAGCAGGTCTTCGTAGCGCAATTTTATTTATTTCTCAAATTAAAAAATGTGCACGAAAACTAGTCGTTAAATGACAACAGGTGAACAAAAAAAGAAAAATGGCCAAACACCAAAATGTCATCATGTATGCGCAAACTGTTGACTAGGAGGCAGTTTGACTGGGAGGCAGTTTGACTGGGAGGCAGACACAGTGGCAGTTTGACTGGGAGGCAGTTTGACTGGGAGGCAGTTTGACTGGGAGGCAGACACAGTGGCAGTTTGACTGGGAGGCAGACACAGTGGCAGTTTGACTGAGAGGCAGTTTGACTGAGAGGCAGTTTGACTGAGAGGCAGTTTGACTGGGAGGCAGTTTGACTGAGAGGCAGTTTGACTGAGAGGCAGTTTGACTGAGAGGCAGTTTGACTGGGAGGCAGTTTGACTGAGAGGCAGTTTGACTGAGAGGCAGTTTGACTGGGAGGCAGTTTGACTGGGAGGCAGACACAGTGGCAGTTTGACTGGGAGGCAGACACAGTGGCAGTTTGACTGAGAGGCAGTTTGACTGAGAGGCAGTTTGACTGGGAGGCAGTTTGACTGAGAGGCAGTTTGACTGAGAGGCAGTTTGACTGAGAGGCAGTTTGACTGAGAGGCAGTTTGACTGGGAGGCAGTTTGACTGAGAGGCAGTTTGACTGAGAGGCAGTTTGACTGGGAGGCAGTTTGACTAAGAGGCAGTTTGACCGAGAGGCAGTTTGACCGAGAGGCAGTTTGACCGGGAGGCAGTTTGACTGGGAGGCAGACACAGTGGCAGTTTGACTGGGAGGCAGACACAGTGGCAGTTTGACTGGGAGGCAGACACAGTGGTAGTTTGAACATGTACATCTTGGTGGGGGGTGCATGCCAGCAAAGCCACAACACAACACTAAGCAATACATGAATTGCACTATAACGGTATCAAACGGTGCCCACAAACTGTTAGGGCACCAACAGCAGAGTCCCAACACCTTACCACTGCTACACCTGGCTATCAGTGGAACCTTATCTGGCCGCGAAACAGTTAATTCAGCCTCATTTACTGCCTTTAAAAAAAATATATGGCTGAGTGTTTTTGACAATTGAGATGTACAAACTATGGCATAAGGGAACGACAAGCAGATAAGAGGCAATCCGTAATTTCGATTAAGACATTAATGAGCGAGCTAGGAAGGACGTAGTCAATATAACTATTCGTTCATGTACAACGACAGAATTCTTAGTGTTCTCCCTGTACACCAAGTCAGAACCGTAGGATAAATAAAGGGGGCATATAAGCAAACCATGAAAGCTCTTACAATATTCGATAGGCTATAGGCTATAGGCTACATGTGCACCACCAAGTCAGAACAGTAGGCTACATTTAAGAGGTGTAAATTGACCAAATTATTAGGGTGAGGCAAATGGGCTACTACCAGCTTACTACACAACAAGGTCGAATCATGATGTCAGTGAATTTCAGGTCGTAGCTCTAGAAAAGGGCAGGCTGAATAGCAGGCTAGTGATTGCTTTGCAATGCTTGCAGTTAGCCACTGTTTCCTTCCAAACCACTCATTGTTGAATTTGTGATTTCCAGCTTGTGTAATGTTTATGTCCAATGGCCGATGAGCACCGATACGTTTTATCTGTAATTTCTCTTTATTATTTCTCTTCATATGACAAGGATTAAAAAGGATTTGCCAGTAGATTGTCGACTTGATTCATGATGATGACTGCTAGCTAAGATTTTGAAGTATAAAAGTTGACATGATCAGTCCAATCAAATCTACCGTAGATATAACGTGATTTGACCTCATTTTATCTGTTGCCAATGACCTTGAGCTTTCTTTGATGGGCACTTCTAATGTAAGTCTATGGCAGCACCCAATGTGCTTGAATTTTAGAAGCTCTACCCTTAGACTTGGCAGTGACGTAGTGTCCCCATGAGTGACAGAACACTGAGCCAATCACGACGCAACTAGAGAACATTACCAACCCCTACACTTTATTTTCCACTGGCTGCCCCACCACCACAGAAAGCACTGAGCTAGGCTGAAACACCTGCATTTTGGTGTTACTCAAGAAAGCAATAAAGAGACCATGTTTGTATGGAGGCTTTATTAACTAAATACATTTATTTTATTTTTTACATTGTTTGCTAACTGACAAGTATTAATGCCAAAATAACATGCAAAACAGGCAACCGCCCCCACAAAAATGTATTTTATTTTTATTTAGCAAACAATGTGGGGCTCAAAACTGAATGACGGGTCGCCAATGAGCATGCGACCGGCTTAAGCGTTGATTAATACCCAGGCCTTCCCCGGGTTTGTGTTGATTAATACCCAGACCTTCCCCGGGTTTGTGTTGATTAATACCCAGGCCTTCCCCGGGTTTGTGTTGATTAATACCCAGGCCTTCCCCGGGTTTGTGTTGATTAATACCCAGGCCTTCCCCGGGTTTGTGTTGATTAATACCCAGGCCTTCCCCGGGTTTGTGTTGATTAATACCCAGGCCTTCCCTGGGTTTGTGTTGATTAATACCCAGGCCTTCCCTGGGTTTGTGTTGATTAATACCCAGGCCTTCCCTGGGTTTGTGTTGATTAATACCCAGGCCTTCCCCGGGTTTGTGTTGATTAATACCCAGGCCTTCCCCGGGTTTGTGTTGATTAATACCCAGGCCTTCCCCGGGTTTGTGTTGATTAATACCCAGGCCTTCCCCGGGTTTGTGTTGATTAATACCCAGGCCTTCCCCGGGTTTGTGTTGATTAATACCCAGGCCTTCCCTGGGTTTGTGTTGATTAATACCCAGGCCTTTCCCGGGTTTGTGTTGATTAATACCCAGGCCTTTCCCGCGTGGAGCCAGGTGCCCCGTTTTGGCTGACGGCGAAGTCAGCTCAATACCAAAGTGATGTGGGTTAATCACGTTGAGTAATGAGTAGGATTTTTGTTGTTGTTGTGATTGCTGTTGATTAAAAAAAAGGCTTGATCTGACTTCCCAATGAAAACTATTTTGAAAATTGTAACATATTTTATGGAAAATGTTTCTGGACGATGCACCATGCTGCCTTGTTGACAACATGACCGAGCGGATTACTGTTCCATGCTCCTCCTTCACCTCTTTTACCAGATCAACTCCTGGGCTATAACCTGGTGCCCTTAACTCCTGGGCTATAACCTGGTACCCTTAACTCCTGGGCTATAACCTGGTACCCTTAACTCCTGGGCTATAACCTGGTACCCTTAACTCCTGGGCTATAACCTGATACCCTTAACTCCTGGGCTATAACCTGGTACCCTTAACTCCTGGGCTATAACCTGATACCCTTAACTCCTGGGCTATAACCTGGTACCCTTAACTCCTGGGCTATAACCTGGTACCCTTAACTCCTGGGCTATAACCTGGTACCCTTAACTCCTGGGCTATAACCTGGTACCCTTAACTCCTGGGCTATAACCTGGTACCCTTAACTCCTGGGCTATAACCTGGTACCCTTAACTCCTGGGCTATAACCTGGTACCCTTAACTCCTGGGCTATAACCTGGTACCCTTAACTCCTGGGCTATAACCTGGTACCCTTAACTCCTGGGCTATAACCCGGTGCCCTTAACTCCTGGGCTATAACCCGGTGCCCTTAACTCCTGGGCTATAACCCGGTGCCCTTAACTCCTGGGCTATAACCCGGTACCCTTAACTCCTGGGCTATAACCCGGTACCCTTAACTCCTGGGCTATATCCCGGTACCCTTAACTCCTGGGTTATAACCCGGTACCCTTAACTCCTGGGCTATAACCCGGTACCCTTAACTCCTGGGCTATAACCTGGTACCCTTAACTCCTGGGCTATAACCTGGTACCCTTAACTCCTGGGTTATAACCTGGTACCCTTAACTCCTGGGTTATAACCTGGTACCCTTAACTCCTGGGCTATAATCTGGTACCCTTAACTCCCTCGCTGTCTCCGGGAAGGACCAGCCTTCTACTTTTTAAATTCTCAAATAAATGCAATCAATCAATTCAGGTGTGTCCAGACATCCTGGGGGTGAAGGAGTGGTCGAGCCAGAGACCTGCTGCCTGGACCAATGATACAGCAGTAGCACCACAACGTATGTCGATAGAACCTGGTAAGCAGTGTTTCCCCTGGGGTGAAAATGTTGCTGTTTTGAAAGTGTATTTCCTGCCATTGTACACACATTACACCACTGCATACTGTATCTAAATGACATGTATAATACCACCATACATACAGTGGGGAGAACAAGTATTTGATACACTGCCGATTTTGCAGGTTTTCCTACTTACAAAGCATGTAGAGGTCTGTAATTTTTATCATAGGTACACTTCAACTGTGAGAGACGGAATCTAAAACAAAAATCCAGAAAATCACATTGTATGATTTTTAAGTAATTAATTTGCACTTTATTGCATGACATAAGTATTTGATACATCAGAAAAGCAGAACTTAATATTTGGTACAGAAACCTTTGTTTGCAATTACAGAGATCATACGTTTCCTGCAGTTCTTGACCAGGTTTGCACACACTGCAGCAGGGATTTTGGCCCACTCCTCCAAAATCGGCAGTGTATCAAATACTTGTTCTCCCCACTGTACGTGTGTATAAAGTTCATGTGTTGTCTCCTCACAGTTCCATAACGTGCAGTTTTAGTTTTTTAAATAATTTTGTTTAAAATGCTTGCATGAGTTACTTGATGTGGAATAGAGTTCCATGTAGTCATGGCTCTATGTAGTACTGTGTGTTTCCCAGAGTCTGTTGTGGACTTGGGGACTGTGAAGAGACCCCTGGTGGCATGTCTAGTGGGGTATACATGGGTGACTGAGCTGTGTACTAGTCGTTTGAACAGACCCCTGGTGGCATGTCTTGTGGGGTATACATGGGTGACTGAGCTGTGTACTAGTCGTTTGAACAGACAGCTCGGCACTTTCAACAAGTTTTTAGCTCTCACAAAGCTTAGAGAGGATCTCAGGTTAAATACTGTTGAAGTAATATGGCTACAGGTTCATCTGCCTCACCTAAAGCCCATTCTGGTGGGAAGCTGCTATAGACCACCAAGTGCTAACAATCAGTATCTGGATAATATGTGTGAAATGCTTGATAATGTATGTGATATCAACAGAGAGGTATATTTTCTGGGTGATTTCAATATTGACTGGGCTTTCATCAAGCTGCCCACTCAACAACAAAAAGCATACAATTGTGACCAGTGCCTGCAACCTGGTTCAGGTTATCAGTCAACCTACCAGGGTATTTACAAACAGCACAGGAATGAAATCATCAACATGTATTGATCACATCTTTACTAATGATGCAGAAATTAGCTTCAAAGCAGAATCCAGATCCATCGGATGTAGTGATCACAATATAGTAGCCATATCTAGGAAAACCACAGTTCCAAAGGCTGGGCCTAATATAGTGTATAAGAGGTCATACAATACGTTTTGTAGTGATTCCTATGTTGTTGATGTGTAGATTATTTGTTGGTCCGTAGTGTGTAATGAGGACCAGCCAAACGCTGCACTTGACACATTTATGAAATTGCTTATCCCAGATACTAATAAGCATAAACCCATTAAGAAAATGAATGTAAAAATTGTTAAATCCCCTTTGTTTGATGAGGAATTTAAAAATTGTATTGTTGAGAGGGATGAGGCAAAAGGAATGGCAAATAAGTCTGGCTGCACAACCTATTGGTAAACGTACTGCAAATTGAGAAATCATGTGACTTAAACTGAATAAAAAGAAGAAACTACACTATGAAACAAATATAAATTAAATAAAGAATGATAGTAAAAAGCTTGGAGCACCTTCAATTAAATTTGAGGGAAAAATGCAAATTCGGCTCCCTCATTCATTGAATCAGATGGCTCTTTTTACAAAACTGACTGATTTTGCCAACTAATGTAATGATTTTTTAATTGTCAAGATTAGCAAACTAAGGCATGACATACCAGCAACAAACTCTGACACTACACATCCAAGTATGTCTGTCCAAATTATGAAAGACAAGAATGGAAATTTTGAATTCCGTAAAGTGAGTGTGGAAGAGGTGAAAGCATTGTTGTTGTGTATCAACAATGACAAGCCACCAGGGTCTGGCATCCTGGATGGAAAATTACTGAGGATAATAGCGGACGATATTGCCACTCCTATTTGCCACATCTTCAATTTAAGCCTACTAGAGAGTGTGTTCCCTCAGGCCTGGAGGGAAGCTAAAGTCATTCCGCTACCCAAGAATAGTAAAGCCCCCTTTACTGGCTCAAATAGACAACCAATCAGCCTGTTACCAACCCTTAGTAAATGTTTGGGGAAAATATGTTTGACCAGATAAAATGCTATTTTACAGTAAACAAATTGACAACAGACTTTCAGCATGCTTATAGGGAAGGACATTCAACAAGCCCTTACACAAATGACTGATGATTATGTTAGACTTCAGTGTGGCTTTTGACATTATCGATCATAGTCTGCTGCTGGAAAAACGTACATGTTATGGCTTTACACCCCCTGCTATATTGTGGATAAGTAACTCTATTTTACAGTTACCTGTCCAACAGAACACAGAGGGTGTTCCTTAATGGAAGCCTCTCCAATATAATCCAGGTAGAATCAGGAATTCCCCAGGGCAGCTGTCTAGGCCCCTTTTTTCAATCATTACTAAAGACATGCAACTGGCTTTGAGTAAATCCACTTTGTCTATGTATGCGGATGACTCAACACTATACACGTCAGGTTACATTTACATTTAAGTCATTTAGCAGACGCTCTTATCCAGAGCGACTTACAAATTGGAAAGTTCATACATATTCATCCTGGTCCCCCCGTGGGAAATGAACCCACAACCCTGGCGTTGCAAACGCCATGCTCTACCAACTGAGCCACACGGGACCACAGCGACTACTACAGCGACTGAAATGACTGCAAACACTTAACAAAGAGCTGCAGTTACTTTCAGAGTGGGTGGCAAGGAATATTTCTGGAAAATCATTCAATAAACCCTAAACCTCAACTAAATCTTGTAATGAATAATGTGGAAATTGAGCAAGTTGAGGTGACTAAACTGCTTGGAGTAACCCTAGATTGTAAACTGTCATGGTCAAAACATATTGATACAACAGTAGCTAAGATGGGGAGAAGTCTGTCCATAATAAAGTGCTGCTCTACCTTCTTAACAGCACTATCAACAAAGCAGGTCCTACAGGCCCTAGTTTCTACCTTCTTAACAACACTATCAACAAGGCAGGTCCTTCAGGCCCTAGTTTTGTCGCACCTGGGCTACTGATCAGTCGTGTGGTCAGGTGCCACAAAGAAGGACTTAAGAAATGTGCAATTGGCTCAGAACAGGGCAGCACGGCTGGCCCTTGGTTGTACACAGAGAGCTAACATTAATAATATGCATGTTAGTCTCTCCTGGCTCAAAGTGGAGGAAAGATTGACTTCATCACTACTTGTATTTGTGAGAAGTATTGACATATTGAATGCACCGAGGTGTCTGTTTGAACTACTGGCACACAGCTCGGACACCCATGTAAACCCCACAAGACATGTCACAGGAGGTCTCGTCACAGTCCCCAAGTCCAGAACAGACTATGGGAGGCACACAGTACTACATAGAGCCATGACTACAAGGAACTCTATTCCACATCAGGTAACTGTCAAGTCGAGGTCCAAGAGGCCTCTTAACAGCTACTACCCCCAAGCCATTAGACTCCTGAACAGCTTCTACCCCCAAGCCATTAGACTCCTGAACAGCTTCTACCCCCAAGCCATTAGACTCCTGAACAGCTTCTACCCCCAAGCCATTAGACTCCTGAACAGCTACTACCCCCAAGCCATAAGACTCCTGAACAGCTTCTACCCCCAAGCCATTAGACTCCTGAACAGCTTCTACCCCCAAGCCATTAGACTCCTGAACAGCTTCTACCCCCAAGCCATTAGACTCCTGAACAGCTTCTACCCCCAAGCCATAAGACTCCTGAACAGCTTCTACCCCCAAGCCATTAGACTCCTGAACAGCTTCTACCCCCAAGCCATTAGACTCCTGAACAGCTTCTACCCCCAAGCCATTAGACTCCTGAACAGCTTCTACCCCCAAGCCATTAGACTCCTGAACAGCTTCTACCCCCAAGCCATTAGACTCCTGAACAGCTTCTACCCCCAAGCCATTAGACTCCTGAACAGCTTCTACCCCCAAGCCATTAGACTCCTGAACAGCTAATCAAATGGTTACCCAGACTACGCTGCTGCTACTCTTTTATTATCTATGCATAGCCACTTTAATAACCCTACCTGCATGTACATAATTACCTCAATTACCTCGACACCGATACCCCCTGTATATAGCCCCACTATTGTTATTTACTGTTGCTCTTTAATTATTTGTTTTTCTTATCTCTTAATTATTATTATTTTAGGTATTTTCTTAAAACTACATTGTTGGTTTAAAGGCTTGTAAGTAAGCATTTCACTGTAAGGTCTACACCTGTTGTATTCAGCATTTCACTGTGAGGTCTACTACACCTGTTGTATTCAGCATTTCACTGTAAGGTCTACACCTGTTGTATTCAGCATTTCACTGTGAGGTCTACACCTGTTGTATTCAGCATTTCACTGTGAGGTCTACTACACCTGTTGTATTCAGCATTTCACTGTAAGGTCTACACCTGTTGTATTCAGCATTTCACTGTAAGGTCTACACCTGTTGTATTCAGCATTTCACTGTAAGGTCTACACCTGTTGTATTCAGCATTTCACTGTAAGGTCTACACCTGTTGTATTCAGCATTTCACTGTAAGGTCTACACCTGTTGTATTCAGCATTTCACTGTAAGGTCTACACCTGTTGTATTCAGCATTTCACTGTAAAGTCTACACCTGTTGTATTCAGCATTTCACTGTAAGGTCTACACCTGTTGTATTCAGCATTTCACTGTAAGGTCTACACCTGTTGTATTCGGCACATGTGACCATTTGTATTTATTTGATGTGACTTTACACACACGTACACATAGATTTTGTATTGTAGATATGTGGTAGAGGTGGTTGTTTAGCAACAGAACCTACAGACGGGTTGGTTGTTTAGCAACACAA
Organism: Salvelinus alpinus; assembly: GCF_045679555.1. Taxonomy (NCBI): domain Eukaryota; kingdom Metazoa; phylum Chordata; class Actinopteri; order Salmoniformes; family Salmonidae; genus Salvelinus; species Salvelinus alpinus. The sequence continues at coordinate 1,652,804 of NC_092104.1, read as the reverse complement.
CCTAAAGACGGGTTGGTTGTTTAGCAACACAACCTAAAGACGGGTTGGTTGTTTAGCAACAAAACCTACAGACGGGTTGGTTGTTTAGCAACAAAACCTACAGACGGGTTGGTTGTTTAGCAACAAAACCTACAGACAGGTTGGTTGTTTAGCAACAAAACCTAAAGACGGGTTGGTTGTTTAGCAACAAAACCTACAGACGGGTTGGTTGTTTAGCAACACAACCTAAAGACGGGTTGGTTGTTTAGCAACAAAACCTACAGACGGGTTGGTTGTTTAGCAACAAAACCTATAGACGGGTTGGTTGTTTAGCAACAGAACCTACAGACAGGTTGGTTGTTTAGCAACAGAACCTACAGACGGGTTGGTTGTTTAGCAACAAAACCTACAGACAGGTTGGTTGTTTAGCAACAGAACCTATAGACAGGTTGGTTGTTTAGCAACAGAACCTACAGACGGGTTGGTTGTTTAGCAACAGAACCTATAGACAGGTTGGTTGTTTAGCAACAAAACCTACAGACGGGTTGGTTGTTTAGCAACAAAACCTACAGACAGGTTGGTTGTTTAGCAACAAAATCTACAGACGGGTTGGTTGTTTAGCAACAAAACCTACAGACAGGTTGGTTGTTTAGCAACAAAACCTACAGACAGGTTGGTTGTTTAGCAACAAAACCTACAGACAGGTTGGTTGTTTAGCAACAGAACCTACAGACGGGTTGGTTGTTTAGCAACAAAACCTACAGACGGGTTGGTTGTTTAGCAACAAAACCTACAGACGGGTTGGTTGTTTAGCAACAAAACCTAAAGACGGGTTGGTTGTTTAGCAACAAAACCTACAGACGGGTTGGTTGTTTAGCAACAAAACCTACAGACGTGTTGGTTGTTTAGCAACAACCTACAGGCGGGTTGGTTGTTCAGCAACAAAACCTACAGACAGGTTGGTTGTTTAGCAACAAAACCTACAGACGGGTTGGTTGTTTAGCAACACAACCTAAAGACGGGTTGGTTGTTTAGCAACAAAACCTACAGACGGGTTGGTTGTTTAGCAACAAAACCTACAGACGTGTTGGTTGTTTAGCAACAACCTACAGGCGGGTTGGTTGTTCAGCAACAAAACCTACAGACGGGTTGGTTGTTTAGCAACAGAACCTACAGACGGGTTGGTTGTTTAGCAACAAAACCTACAGACAGGTTGGTTGTTTAGCATCAAAACCTACAGACGGGTTGGTTGTTTAGCAACAAAACCTACAGACGGGTTGGTTGTTTAGCATCAAAACCTACAGACGGTTTGGTTGTTTAGCAACAAAACCTACAGACGGGTTGGTTGTTTAGCAACAGAACCTACAGACGGGTTGGTTGTTTAGCAACAAAACCTACAGGCGGGTTGGTTGTTTAGCAACAAAACCTACAGGCGGGTTGGTTGTTTAGCCACAGAACCTACAGACGGGTTGGTTGTTTAGCAACAAAACCTACAGGCGGGTTGGTTGTTTAGCAACAGAACCTACAGACGGGTTGGTTGTTTAGCAACAGAACCTACAGACGGGTTGGTTGTTTAGCAACAAAACCTACAGGCGGGTTGGTTGTTTAGCAACAAAACCTACAGACAGGTTGGTTGTTTAGCATCAAAACCTACAGACGGGTTGGTTGTTTAGCAACAGAACCTACAGACGGGTTGGTTGTTTAGCAACAAAACCTACAGGCGGGTTGGTTGTTTAGCAACAAAACCTACAGACGGGTTGGTTGTTCAGCAACAAAACCTACAGACGGGTTGGTTGTTTAGCAACAAAACCTACAGACGGGTTGGTTGTTTAGCAACAAAACCTACAGACGGGTTGGTTGTTTAGCAACAAAACTGATGTGTGCGCAACTATGGGGCAAAACAGATGCACAATGAGCACTTGTTGTCTCTCAAATAAATTGTTAGTTGATGGTTAGCTAGCTAGTGAATGATAGACATCAGTCAAAACTTTTTTAAATTGTATTTAACCTTTTAACTAGGCAAGTCAGTTAAGAACAGTTCTTATTTACAATGACGGCCTACCCCTACTTTATTTACAATGACGACGCTGGGCCGATTGTGCGCTGCCCTATGGGACTCCCAATCATGGCCAGATGTGATACAGCCTGGATTCGAACCATGTACTGTAGTGACGCCTCTTGCACTGAGATGCAGTGCTCTAGACCGTTGCACCACTCAAAACAAGACAAGGTATCAATAACAAGATACAATGAGCTATTTAATCCATTTTGAAATCAGGCTGTAACACAGCAAGATGTGGAATAAGTCAAGGGGTGTGAACTACTTTCTGAAGACACTGTATGAATGTCAATCGACCAACCAACCAACCAATCAATGTACTGTGTTCCAGGTGTGGCTAGCGTGCATTACTTTGAGGACCTGAGGGACCTGCAGAGGAAGTTGTTCAGGGGGATCCTGTGGACGTCCAGCAGGGGTCGCGACCTTTGAGCGGGGTGATCATGACAATCTCTCAAGGACTTTATACACCGTCAGCCTCAAACGCACCTCCCACAACACCTCCCTCCTCTGCTACCCCACCACGCCTCCCTTCTCTGCTCCCCCCACCACAACACCTCCCTCTGCTACCCCACCATGCCTCCCTTCTCTGCTCCCCCCACCACGCCTCCCTCCTCTGTTCCCCCACCACCTCCCTCCTTTGCTCCCCCCACCACGCCTCCCTCCTCTGCTCCCCCCACCACGCCTCCCTCCTCTCACACCTCCCTCCTCTGCTCCCCCCACCACGCCTCCCTCCTCTCACACCTCCCTCCTCTGCTCCCCCCCCCACACCTCCCTCCTCTGCTCCCCCCCCACGCCTCCCTCCTCTGCTCCCCCCACACCTCCCTCCTCTGCTCCCCCCCCCACACCTCCCTCCTCTGCTCCCCCCACCACGCCTCCCTCCTCTGCTCCCCCCACCACGCCTCCCTCCTCTGCCCCCCCCCACAACCCTACCTGGAATACATTTAATAAAAATATTATGTCCTAAAGCGCAAATATACATTATCTGATTTAAATATACATTATCTGATGACATTGCTTTAGAAAGGGGCACAAGACAGGGATGTCCCCTCTCCCCTAATTCTGTTTGCACTGGCAATTGAACCACTTGCAGAAAGAATTAGACAGGACCCACACGTAACAGGTATCAGTATTGGTAAACATGATTAAGGGAGTGTTGGAACATAACAAACAAAATTACAGTTAAGGAAAATGGATGCTTAATCCAGTATAAACTCATGTATAGAATGTATTATACAAGAGACAAAATTCACAACTTCTACAGCACAACGGCAGAGTCATGTCTCAAGTGTAAGTATTATTTTCACTCTGTCGTTTAGGTTAGTATTGTGGAGTAACTACAATGTCATTGATCCATCCACAGTTTTCTCCTATCACAGCCAATAAACTCTGTAACTATTTTAAAGTCACCATTGGCCTCATGGTGAAATTACTGAGCGGTTTCCTTCCTCTCCAGCAACTGAGTTAGGAAGGACGCCTGTATCTTTGTAGTGACTGGGTGTACTGACACACCATCCAAAGTGTAATTAATAACTTCACCATGCTCAATGGGATAGTCAGTCTGCTTCTTTCTTTGACCTATATACCAATACGTGCCCTTTAGGGACAAAAGGTGAATTGCTTAGCCACATTTGTTGCAGTATTACTTTAGTTGCAAACAGGATGTACACTACCGGTCAAACATTTTAGAACACCTACTCATTCAAGGATTTTTTTTTTTTTACTATTTTCTACTATGAAATAACACACGGAATCATTAAGTAACCAAAAAAAGGGTTAAACAAATCAAAATATATTTTATATTTGAGATTCTTCAAAGTAGCCACCCTTTTGCCTTAATAACAGCGTTGCTTTCTATTAATACAAGTTTCCTGTCACCTGGTCTCTACCAGGATAGACAGTGCATTCGGAAAGTATTCAAACCCCTTGACTTTTTCCACATTTTGTTACGTTAAAAACATACATTTATTCAATTTTAGCTGTAAAGTAACCAGTGGTGGAAAAAGTACCCAATTGTCAAACTTGAGTAAAAGTATAGATTCCTAATAGAAAGTTACTCACCCAGTAAAATACAACTTGAGTAAAAGTCTAAAAGAATTTGATTTTAAATATACAGTTGAAGTCAGAAGTTTACATACACTTAGGTTGGATTCATTAAAACTAGTTTTTCAACCACTCTACAAATTTCTTGTTAACAAACTATAGTTTTGGCAAGTCGGTTAGGACATCTACTTTGTGCATGACACAAGTCATTTTTCCAACAATTGTTTACAGACAGATTATTTCACTTATAATTTACTGTATCACAATTCCAGTGGGTCAGAATTTTACATACACTAAGTTGACTGTGCTTTTAAACAGCTTGTAAAATTCCAGAAAATGATGTCATGGCTTTAGAAGCTTCTGATAGGCTAATTGACATCATTTGAGTCAATTGGAGGTGTACCTGTGGATGTATTTCAAAGCCTACCTTCAAACTCAGTGCCTCTTTGCTTGACATCATGGGGAAATCAAAAGAAATCAGCCAAGACCTCTGAAAACAAATTGTAGACCTCCACAAGTCTGGTTCACCCTTGGGAGAAATTTCCAAATGCCTGAAGGTACCACGTTCATCTGTACAAACAATAGTACGCAAGTATAAACATCATGGGACCATGCAGCTGTCATACCGCTCAGGAAGGAGACGCATTCTGTCTCCTAGAGATGAACGTACTTTGGTGCGAAAAGTGCAAATCAATCCCAAAACAACAGCAAAGGACCTTGTGAAGATGCTGGAGGAAACAGGTACAAAAGTATCTATATCCACAGTAAAATGAGTCCTATATCGACACAACCTGAAAGGCCGCTCAGCAAGGAAGAAGCCACTGCTCCAAAACCGCCATAAAAAAAGCCAGACTACAGTTTGCAACTGCACATGGGGACAAAGATCGTACTTTTTGGAGAAATGTCCTCTGGTCTGATGAAACAAAAATAAAACTAATGACCATTGTTATTTTTTGAGGAAAAAGGGGGAGGCTTGCAAGCCGAAGAACATCATCCCAACCGTGAAGCACGGGGGTGGCAGCATCATGTTGTGGGGGTGCTTTGCTGCAGGAGGGACTGGTGCACTTCACAAAATAGATGGCATCATGAGGAAGGAAAATGATGTGGATATATTGAAGCATCTCAAGACATTAGTCAGGAAGTTAAAACTTGGTCGCAAATGGGTCTTCCAAATGGACAATGACCCCAAGCATACTTCCAAATGGCTTAAGGACAACAAAGTCAAGGTATTGGAGTGGCCATTACAAAGCCCTGACCTCAATCCTATAGAAATTTGTGGGCAGAACTGAAAAAGTGTGCGAGCAAGGAGGCCTACAAACCTGACTCAGTTACACCAGCTCTGTCAGGTGAATTTCGGCCCATTCCTCCTAATTTATTGTGGGAAGCTTGTGGAAGGCTACCCAAAATATTTGACCCAAGTTAAACAATTTAAAGGCAGTGCTACCAAATACTAATTGAGTGTATGTAAACTTCTGACCCACTGAGAATGTGATGACAGAAATAAAAGCTGAAGTAAATCATTCTCTACAATTATTCTGACATTTCACATTCTTAAAATAAAGTGGTGATCCTTAATGACCGAAGACAGGGAATTTTTACTAGGATTAAATGTCAGGAATTGTTCAAAACTGAGTTTAAATGTATTTGGCTTAGGTGTATGTAAACTTCCGACTTCAACTGTACTTAAGTATCAAAAGTAAATGTAATTGCTAAAATATACTTAAGTATCAAAAGTAAAAGATTCCAAGATGGCGTAGCAGTCGGACGTGTGTTTGTCTTGTCCCGTGTAAATAGTCCTCGGTTTTTTTTCCGTATGCATTTCGTATACATTTTAATTTCACTTTCCATTTAGGAACTGAATATACATTCCGCCTCACCCAATGTGGTACGGATCTGCTATTTCTTTTATACTTTAGAACCGTAACCCCAATCAGAAGCTAGCCAGATAACTAGCTACTAGCTAGTAGTCAGTTAGCCACTGCTGCGGTCTTCACCCTTAACTCGGACACCAGCCAGCTTCAGCTCGGGCCAATACCTGCCAGTCTGCAAGCGTGATATCAACCCAGAGCATATAGGACTGCTTTTTCACTACCACATCACCGGAATTTTTTTTCTTCTACTTCATCACCGGATTTCAGCTGCAGGCTCTGGACATTTGCACCTTGATTTCGCAGCTAGCTAGCTGCAAACCGTGTGTCTATTGGCTTACGTCGATCCCGGAGCAAACGTAATTTATTCCGGAGCTAGCTGAGGAGCTCCATCAGCCATTCCTGGGCTACAGTCACCTATCCGGACCCGTTTTCTTTTCTTTCTTTTTTTTTGCTGCAGATACGGAGCCCCACCGGGCCTTCACGACTGACTGCCGACGTTATCTGCCCGAGGGAGTTATCCAACTGGCACCCCCGTCCCGACGTTACCTGAACGCTCATCTGGGGCCCGCTAATCGTTAGCTGTCTTATCGGCTGCTATCTGAATAAGTATATCGGACAATTATTATTATTATTATTATTTATTTTATTTTTTCTTGGGCCACTATATCTATTTTGCCAATTTGGATTGATCCCCTCTACCACACGGAACCCCACTAACCTACCGACGGAAACGCACGAGGTATCTACAATTAGACCTCCATCCTATGCTATCTTGCTACCGATAGCCTCTACCCGGCCTGCTGTCTGGATCGCCGTGACCCCAACCAACCTCTACTCACTGGACCCTTATTGATCACTCGATTAAGCATGCCTCTCCTTAATGTAAATATGCCTTGTCCATTGTTGTTCTGGTTAGTGTTTATTGGCTTATTTCACTGTAGAGACTCTAGCCCTGCTCACTATACCATATCCAACCTCTCAGTTCCACCACCCACATATGCGATGACATCACCTGGTTTCAATGATGTTTCTAGAGACAATATCTCTCTCATCATCACTCAATACCTAGGTTTACCTCCACTGTATTCACATCCTACCATACCTTTGTCTGTACATTATTCCTTTAAGCTATTTTATCGCCCCCAGAAACTTCCTTTTACTCTCTGCTCTAGAAGTTCTAGACGACCAATTCTCATAGCTTTTAGCCGTACCCTTATCCTACTCCTCCTCTGTTCCTCTGGTGATGTAGAGGTGAATCCAGGCCCTGCAGTACCTAGCTCCACTCCTATTCCCCAGGCGCTCTCTTTTGATGACTTCTGTAACCGTAATAGCCTTGGCTTCATGCATGTTAACATTAGAAGCCTCCTCCCTAAGTTTGTTTTGTTCACTGCTTTAGCACACTCTGCCAACCTGGATGTTTTAGCCGTGTCTGAATCCTGGCTTAGAAAGACCACCAAAAATTCAGACATTTTCATCCCCAATTACAAGATTTTCAGACAAGATAGAACGGCCAAAGGAGGCGGTGTTGCAATCTACTGCAAAGACTGCCTGCAGAGTTCTGTTATACTATCCAGGTCTGTTCCCAAACAATTTGAACTTCTACTTTTAAAAATCCACCTCTCTAAAAACAAGTCTCTCACCGTTGCCGCCTGCTATAGACCACCCTCTGCCCCCAGCTGTGCTCTGGACACTATATGTGAACTGATTGCCCCCCATCTATCTTCAGAGCTCGTGCTGCTAGGCGACCTAAATTTGAACATGCTCAACACCCCAGCCACCCTACAATCTAAGCTTGATGCCCTCAATCTCACACAAATTATCAATGAACCTACCAGGTACCACCCCAATTCCGTAAACACGGGTACCCTCATAGATATCATCCTAACAAACTTGCCCTCCAAATACACCTCTGCTGTTTTCAACCAAGATCTCAGCGATCACTGCCTCATTGCCTGCATCCGTAATGGGTCAGCGGTCAAACGACCTCCACTCATCACTGTCAAACGCTCCCTGAAACACTTCAGCGAGCAGGCCTTTCTAATCGACCTGGCCGGGGTATCCTGGAAGGATATTGATCTCATCCCGTCAGTAGAGGATGCCTGGACATTTTTTAAAAATGCCTTCCTCACCATCTTGAATAAGCATGCCCCATTCAAGAAATTTAGAACCAGGAACAGATATAGCCCTTGGTTCTCTCCTGACCTGACTGCCCTTAACCAACAGAAAAACATCCTATGGCGTTCTGCATTAGCATCGAACAGCCCCCGTGATATGCAACTTTTCAGGGAAGCCAGAAACCAATATACACAGGCAGTTAGAACAGCCAAGGCTAGCTTTTTCAAGCAGAAATTTGCTTCCTGCAACACAAATTCAAAAAAGTTCTGGGACACCGTAAAGTCCATGGAGAATAAGAACACCTCCTCCCAGCTTCCAACTGCTCTGAAGATAGGAAACACTGTCACCACCGACAAATCCACTATAATTGAGAATTTCAATAAGCATTTTTCTACGGCTGGCCATGCTTTCCACCTGGCTACCCCTACCCCGGACAACAGCACTGCCCTCCCCTCTGCTACTCGCCCAAGCCTTCCCCATTTCTCTTTCTCCCAAATACAGTCAGCTGATGTTCTAAAAGAGCTGCAAAATCTGGACCCTTACAAATCAGCCGGGCTAGATAATCTGGACCCTTTCTTTCTAAAACTATCTGCTGAAATTGTGGCCACCCCTATTACTAGCCTCTTCAACCTCTCTTTCGTGTCGTCTGAGATTCCCAAAGATTGGAAAGCAGCTGCGGTTATCCCCCTCTTCAAAGGGGGGGACACTCTTGATCCTAACAGCTACAGACCTATATCTATCCTACCCTGCCTTTCTAAGGTCTTCGAAAGCCAAGTCAACAAACAGATTACCGACCATTTCGAATCCCACCATACCTTCTCCGCTATGCAATCTGGTTTCAGAGCTGGTCATGGGTGCACCTCAGCCACGCTCAAGGTCATAAACGATATCTTAACCGCCATCGATAGGAAACAATACTGTGCAGCCGTATTCATTGACCTGGCCAAGGCTTTTGACTCTGTCAATCACCACATCCTCATCGGCAGACTCGACAGCCTTGGTTTCTCTAATGATTGCCTCGCCTGGTTCACCAACTACTTCTCTGATCGAGTTCAGTGTGTCAAATCGGAGGGTCTGTTGTTCGGGCCTCTGGCAGTCTCTATGGGGGTGCCACAGGGTTCAATTCTTGGACCGACTCTCTTCTCTGTATACATCAATGATGTCGCTCTTGCTGCTGGTGATTCTCTGATCCACCTCTACGCAGACGACACTATTCTGTATACTTCTGGCCCTTCTTTTGACACTGTGTTAACAACCCTCCAGGCGAGCTTCAATGCCATACAACTCTCCTTCCGTGGCCTCCAATTGCTCTTAAATACAAGTAAAACTAAATGCATGCTCTTCAACCGATCGCTGCCTGCACCTGCCCGCCTGTCCAACATCACTACTCTGGACGGCTCTGACTTAGAATATGTGGACAACTACAAATACCTAGGTGTCTGGTTAGACTGTAAACTCTCCTTCCAGACTCACATCAAACATCTCCAATCCAAAGTCAAATCTAGAATTGGCTTCCTATTCCGCAACAAAGCATCCTTTACTCATGCTGCCAAACATACCCTTGTAAAACTGACCATCCTACCAATCCTCGACTTCGGTGATGTCATTTACAAAATAGCCTCCAAAACCCTACTCAATAAATTGGATGCAGTCTATCACAGTGCCATCCGTTTTGTCACCAAAGCCCCATATACTACCCACCACTGCGACCTGTACACTCTCGTTGGCTGGCCCTCGCTTCATACTCGTCGCCAAACCCACTGGTTCCAGGTCATCTACAAGACCCTGCTAGGTAAAGTCCCCCCTTATCTCAGCTCGCTGGTCACCATAGCAGCACCTACCTGTAGCACGCGCTCCAGCAGGTATATCTCTCTAGTCACCCCCAAAACCAATTCTTCCTTTGGACGCCTCTCCTTCCAGTTCTCTGCTGCCAATGACTGGAACGAACTACAAAAATCTCTGAAACTGGAAACACTTATCTCCCTCACTAGCTTTAAGCACCAGCTGTCAGAGCAGCTCATAGATTACTGCACCTGTACATAGCCCATCTATAATTTAGCCCAAACAACTACCTCTCTACCTACTGTATTTATTTATTTTGCTCCTTTGCACCCCATTATTTCTGTCTCTACTTTGCGCTTTCTTCCACTGCAAACCAACCATTCCAGTGTTTTTAGTTTTTATTTTACTTGCTGTGTTGTATTCACTTCGCCTCCATGGCCTTTTTATATTTTTATTTATTTATACATATATTTGTTTGCCTTCACCTCCCTTATCTCACCTCACTTGCTCACATTGTATATAGACTTATTTTTTTCACTGTATTATTGACTATATGTTTGTTTTACTCCATGTGTAACTATGTGTTGTTGTATGTGTCGAACTGCTTTGCTTTATCTTGGCCAGGTCGCAATTGTAAATGAGAACGTGTTCTCAATTTGCCTACCTGGTTAAATAAAGGTTAAATAAAAAAATAAAATAAAATAAAAAGTTTAAATAATTTCAAATGTCTTATATTAAGCAAAGCAGACGGCACCATTGTCTTGTTTTTAGAATGTACGCTTAGCAAGGGACACACTCTGACACTCCAACACTCTGACACTCCAACACTCTGACACTCCAACACTCTGACACTCCAACACTCTGACACTCCAACACTCTGACACTCCAACACTCAGACACTCCAACACTCAGACACTCAGACACTCACACTCTGACACTCCAACACTCAGACACTCCAACACTCAGACACTCAGACACTCCAACACTCTGACACTCCGACACTCCAACACTCAGACACTCCAACACTCTGACACTCCGACACTCCAACACTCAGACACTCCAACACTCAGACACTCCAACACTCAGACACTCCAACACTCAGACACTCCAACACTCTGACACTCCGACACTCTGACACTCCGACACTCTGACACTCCGACACTCAGACACTCCAACACTCAGACACTCCAACACTCTGACACTCCGACACTCCAACACTCAGACACTCCAACACTCTGACACTCCAACACTCAGACACCCCGACACTCAGACACTCCAACACTCTGACACTCCAACACTCAGACACTCCAACACTCAGACACTCCAACACTCTGACACTCCAACACTCAGACACCCCGACACTCAGACACTCCAAAACTGACATTATTTACAAAAGATGCATTTGTGTTTAGTGAGTCTACCCTTTTACTCTCTGCCCGCTACCCTTGACCCTCTCACCCTTTACCCTCTACCCTTTACCTACTACCATCTATCCTTTAAATGCTACCCATTACCCTTTATCCACTACCCTTTACCTACTACCATCTACCCTTTAAATACTACCCGTTACCCTTTATCCACTACCAGCTTCCCTTCACCCGCTTCTCTTTACCCACAACCCTCTACCCGCTGCCCTCTAACCACTACCCTTTACCCGCTGCCCTCTAACCACTACCCTTTACCCACTACCGTATAACCGCTACCATTTAAACTCAACTGTGTTTAGTGAGTCTACCCTTTTACTCTCTACCCGCTACCATTTACCCTTACCCGATTACCTTTACCCACAACCCTCTACCCTTTACCCGCTACCCTTTACCCGCTACCCTTTACCCACTACCCTTTACCCGCTACCCTTTACCCACTACCCTTTACCCGCTACCCTTTACCCGCTACCCTTTACCCGCTACCCTTTACCCGCTACCCTTTACCCGCTACCCTTTACCCACTACCCTGTAACCTTTACCCGCTACCCTTTACACTTTACCCATTACCCTTTACACTTTACCCAGTAACCTTTACCCGCTACACTTTACCCATTACCCTTTACACTCTACCCAGTAACCTTTAACCGCTACCCTTTACACTTTACCCTTTACACTTTACCCATTACCCTTTACCCTTTACACTTTACCCATTACCCTTTACACTTTACCCAGTAACCTTTACCCGCTACCCTTTACACTTTACCCATTACCCTTTACACTCTACCCAGTAACCTTTAACCGCTACCCTTTACACTTTACCCATTACCCTTTACACTCTACCCAGTAACCTTTAACCGCTACTCTTTACACTTTACCCATTACCCTTTACACTCTACCCAGTAACCTTTACCCGCTACACTCTACCCTTTACCCGGTAACCTTTACCCGCTACACTCTACCCTTTACCCGGTAACCTTTACCCGCTAACCTTTACCCGCTACCCTTTACACTTTACCCATTACCCTTTACACTCTACCCAGTAACCTTTAACCGCTACCCTTTACACTTTACCCATTACACTTTACCCATTACCCTTTACACTTTACCCAGTAACCTTTACCCGCTACCCTTTACACTTGACCCATTACCCTTTACACTCTACCCAGTAACCTTTAACCGCTACCCTTTACACTTTACCCATTACCCTTTACACTCTACCCAGTAACCTTTAACCGCTACCCTTTACCCATTACCCTTTACACTCTACCCAGTAACCTTTACCCGCTACCCTTTACCCGCTACACTCTACCCTTTACCCAGTAACCTTTACCCGCTACACTCTACCCTTTACCCGGTAACCTTTACCCGCTACCCTTTACCCGCTACACTCTACCCTTTACCCGGTAACCTTTACCCGCTACCCTTTACCCTCTGCACATTACCCTCTACCATTTACCTTCTACCCGCTACATCTACCTTTTATCCGCTACCCTCTACCCTATTCCCTTTACCTGCTACCATTTACCCGCCTCCCTTTACCCGAATCCCTCTACCATTTACCCGCCTCCCTTTACCCGAATCCCTCTACCATTTACCCGCCTCCCTTTACCCGAATCCCTCTACCATTTACCCGCCTCCCTTTACCCGAATCCCTCTACCATTTACCCGCCTCCCTTTACCCGAATCCCTCTACCATTTACCCGCCTCCCTTTACCCGAATCCCTCTACCATTTACCCGCCTCCCTTTACCCGAATCCCTCTACCATTTACCCGCCTCCCTTTACCCGAATCCCTCTACCATTTACCCGCCTCCCTTTACCCGAATCCCTCTACCATTTACCCGCCTCCCTTTACCCGAATCCCTCTACCATTTACCCGCTACCTGCTATATCTAGCCTTTACCCACTTCCCTTTACCTGCTACCCTCTAACCACTACGCTTTACCTGCTTCCTTCTACCCTTTACTCGCTACCCCTTTACCCGCTACCCTCTAACTCTTACCCTTTACCCGCTATGCTTTAAACTCTACCCGCTACCCTCTACACACTACCCACTACCCTCTACCTTTTACCCTGTACCCTCTTTCCTTTACCCGCTATTGTTTACCTGCCTCCTATTACCCGCTTCCCTCTACCCTTTACCTGCTACCCGCGACAGCGACCCTTTACCCTCTACCCTTTAACTGCTACCCTCTATCCAATACCCGCTGCCATTTACCCTTTACACGCCACCCTTTAACTACTACCATCTACCTGCTACCATCTACCTGCTACCGTCTACCTGCTACCATCTACCTGCTACCATCTACCTGCTACCGTCTACCTGCTACCATCTACCTGCTACCATCTACCTGCTACCATCTACCTGCTACCATCTACCTGCTACCATCTACCTGCTACCATCTACCTACTACCATCTACCTGCTACCATCTACCTGCTACCATCTACCTGCTACCATCTACCTGCTACCATCTACCTGCTACCATCTACCTGCTACCATCTACCTGCTACCATCTACCTGCTACCATCTACCTGCTACCATCTACCTGCTACCGTCTACCTGCTACCGTCTACCTGCTACCGTCTACCTGCTACCGTCTACCTGCTACCGTCTACCTGCTACCGTCTACCTGCTACCGTCTACCTGCTACCTGCTACCGTCTACCTGCTACCGTCTACCTGCTACCGTCTACCTGCTACCGTCTACCTGCTACCGTCTACCTGCTACCGTCTACCTGCTACCATCTACCTGCTACCATCTACCTGCTACCATCTACCTGCTACCATCTACCTGCTACCATCTACCTGCTACCGTCTACCTGCTACCGTCTACCTGCTACCGTCTACCTGCTACCGTCTACCTGCTACCGTCTACCTGCTACCGTCTACCTGCTACCGTCTACCTGCTACCGTCTACCTGCTACCATCTACCTGCTACCATCTACCTGCTACCATCTACCTGCTACCATCTACCTGCTACCATCTACCTGCTACCGTCTACCTGCTACCGTCTACCTGCTACCGTCTACCTGCTACCGTCTACCTGCTACCGTCTACCTGCTACCGTCTACCTGCTACCGTCTACCTGCTACCGTCTACCTGCTACCGTCTACCTGCTACCGTCTACCTGCTACCGTCTACCTGCTACCATCTACCTGCTACCATCTACCTGCTACCATCTACCTGCTACCATCTACCTGCTACCATCTACCTGCTACCATCTACCTGCTACCGTCTACCTGCTACCGTCTACCTGCTACCATCTACCTGCTACCATCTACCTGCTACCGCAACCCTTTACCCGCTACGCTTCACAGTGCCTTGCAAAAGTATTCACCCCCCTTGTCGTTTTTCCTATTTTGTTGCATTACAACCTGTAATTTAAATAGATTTTTATTTGGAGTTCATGTAGTGGACATACACAAAATAGTCCAAATTGGCGAAGTGAAATGAAAAAAATTACTTGTTTAAAAAATTCAAAAAAATGACAAACGGGAAAGTGGTGTGTGTATTTATGTATTCACCCCCTTTGCTATGAAGCCCCTAAATAAGATCTGGTGCAACCAATTACCTTCAAAGTCACATAATTAATTAAATAAAGTCCACCTGTGTGCAATCTAAGTGTCACATGATCTGTCACCTGTTCTGAAAGGCCCAAGAGTCTGCATCACCACCAAGCAAGCGGCACCATGAAGACCAAGGAGCTCTCCAAACAGGTCAGGGACAAAGTTGCGGAGAAGTACAGATCAGGGTTGGGTTATAAAAAAATATCTGACACTTTGAACATCCCACGGAGCACCATTAAATCCATTCCAATTTGTAAGTCGCTCTGGATAAGAGCGTCTGCTAAATGACTTAAATGTAAATGTAATTATTAAAAAATGGAAAGAATATGGCACCACAACAAACCTGCCAAGAGACGGCCGTCCACCAAAACTCACGGACCAGGCAAGGAGAGCATTAATCAGAGAGGCAACAAAGAGACCAAAGATAACCCTGAAGGAGCTGCAAAGCTCCACAGCGGAGATTGGAGTATCTGTCCATAGGACCATTTTAAGCCGTACACTCCACAGAGCTGGGCTTTACAGAAGAGTTGCCAGAAAAAAGCCATTGCTTAAAGAAAAAAATAAGCAAACACGTTTGGTGTTTGCCAAAAGGCATGTGGGAGACTCCACAAACCTGTGGAAGAAGGTACTCTGGTCAGATGAGACTAAAAATTTGCTTTTTGCCAATCAAGGAAAATGCAATGCCTGGCGCAAATCCACCACCTCTCATCACGCTGAGAATACCATCCCCACAGTGAAGCATGGTGGTGGCAGCATCATGCTGTGGGTATGTTTTTCATCGGCAGGGACTGAGAAACTGGTCAGAATTGAAGGAATGATGGATTACGCTAAATACAGGGAAATTCTTGAGGGAAACCTGTTTCAGTCTTACAGAGATTTGAGACTGGGACGGAGGTTCACCTTCCAGCAGGACAATGACCCTAAGCATACTGCTAAAGCAACACTCGAGTGGTTTAAGGGGAAACATTTAAATGTCTTGGAATGGCCTAGTCAAAGCCCAGACCTCAATCCAATTGAGAATATGTGGTATGACTTAAAGATTGCTGTACACCAGCAGGAACCCGTCAAACTTGAAGGAGCTGGAGCAGTTTTGCCTTGAAGAATGGGCAAAAATCCCAGTGGCTAGATGTGCCAAGTTTCTAGAGACATATCCCAAGAGACTTGCAGCTGTAATTGCTGCAAAAGGTGGCTCTACAAAGTATTGACTTTGGGGGGGTGAATAGTTATGCACGCTCAAGTTTTCAGTTTTTTTGTCTTATTTCTTGTTTGTTTCACAATAATAATATTTTGCATCTTCAAAGTGGTAGGCATGTTGTGTAAATCAAATGATACAACCCCCCCCAAAAATAAATTTCAATTCCAGGTTGTAAGACAACAAAATAGGAAAAATGCCAAGGGGGTGAATACTTTCGCAAGGCACTGTACCCTCTACCCACTACCTTTTACACACTGCACTTTACCTTTACCTGCTACCCCTTACACTCTACTCTCTATATGCTACCCTCACCCGCTACCCTTTACCTGCTTCACTCTACCCTTTACATGCTACTCTATACCTTCTACCCTATACCTGCTGCCCTTTACCTGCTACTCTTTACCACTACCCTTTTCCGGCTATCTACCCTTTACCCTCTAACCTTTACCCGCTACCCTCTAGCCTTTACCCGCTACATGCTACCCTCTACGCTTTAACTGCGACCCTCTATCCGATACCCACTACCCTGTAACCTTTACCCTGTAACCTTTACCCTGTAACCTTTACCTTGTAACTTTTACCCGCTACCCTGTAACCTTTACCCTGTAACCTTTACCTTGTAACTTTTACCCTGTAACTTTTACCCGCTACCCTGTAACCTTTACCCTGTAACCTTTACCAGCTACCCTGTAACCTTTACCCTGTAACCTTTACCCTGTAACTTTTACCCGCTACCCTGTAACCTTTACCCTGTAACTTTTACCCGCTACCCTGTAACCTTTACCCTGTAACCTTTACCCGCTACCCTGTAACCTTTACCCTGTAACCTTTACCAGCTACCCTGTAACCTTTACCCTGTAACCTTTACCCTGTAACTTTTACCCGCTACCCTGTCACCTTTACCCTGTAACATTTACCCTGTAACCTTTACCCGCTACCCTGTAACCTTTACCCTGTAACCTTTACCTGCTACCCTGTAACCTTTACCCTGTAACCTTTACCCGCAACGCTTTACTCTCTACCAGCTACCCTTTACCCTTTACCGCTACCTTTTACTCGCTACCCTTTAAAACTTTACCATCTGCCCTCTATGCGCTACCTTTTTCCCACTATGCTTTACCCTCCACCATCTACCACCCGCTACCCTCTACCATTTGGGCTCCCGAGTGGTGCAGTGGTCTAAGACACTGCATCTCCGTGCAAGAGGCGTACCTGGTTCGAATCCAGGCTGCATCACATCCGGCTGTGATTGGGAGTCCCATAGGGCGGTGTACAATTGGCCCAGCGTCATCTGGGTTTGGCCGGGGGTAGGCCGTCATTGTAAATAAGAATTTGTTCTTAACTGACTTGCCTAGTTGGTAAATAAAAGTTATATTTAAAATATTAATAATTTGCCCTGCATGTCCTGATCCCGTCTGGTGTGGATGGACAATATCAACATGTTCGCGATGACGCACACGGACATATGCGTGTGCCCAGTGTAGTCAGCATGTCAGTAAAAATGTTTCTTTAATTTACAATCTGTAGAAACTATACTATATATACAAAAGTATTAGTGGATTTGGCTATTTCTGACAGGGTGCTGACAGGTGTATAAAATCGAGCACACCGCCATGCAATCTCCATAGACAAACATTGGCAGTAGAATGGCCTTACTGAAGAACTCAGTGACTTTCAATATGGCACCGTCATAGGATGCCACCTTTCCAACAAGTCAGTTCATCAAATTTCTGCCCTGCTAGAGCTGCCCTGGTCAACTGTTAGTGCTGTTAGTGTGAAGTGGAAACGTCTAGGAGCAACAACGGCTCAGCCGTGAAGTGGTAGGCCACACAAGCTCACAGAACCGGACCGCCGTGTGTTGAAGCGCATAAAACTTGTCTGTCCTCAGTTGCAACACTCACTACCGAGTTCCAAACTGCCTCTGGAAGCAACGTCAGCACTTCAACTGTTCGTCGGGAGCTTCATGAAATGGGTTTCCATGGCAGAGCAGCTGCACACAAGCCGAAGATCACCATGCGCAATGCCAAGCGTCACCTGGAGTGGTGTAAAGCTCGCCGCCATTGGACTCTGGAGCAGTGGAAATGCCTTCTCTGGAACGATGAATCATGCTTCAACATCTGGCAGGCCAAAGGACTAATCTGGGTTGAGCGGATGCCAGAGGAACGCTACCTGCCCCAATGCATATTACATTAAATGTGGAGAATGAGGCTATTAAGTAGCATATTAATGTATAGGCCATTGTAGGCTACAGTATGGAAAGGACGGTATCACGGGAGTTATTGCAAATCAATTTGTTCCACTTGTGTAGCCTACCTGGAGCTGACAAACAGATTTAATAAATAGCCTGTAACTCAATGTGTTATTATGGAATTATTTAATGAACATCTTTAGTTAATTCAATTTGAAGTTATTATTTGTGATCGCGGTCACAACTCTATCGTAAATGTATCATTCTTCACATTTAATGTCAGTTTAGTTGTGGACTTTTCCCCTGAAATGATATGTTGGCCTATCAGGGGCTATAAGGCCAGCTGCACGTAGCTCAGCAAACCATGGCACAGTTGAATTGCAATTATAAACCCAGATTTTAGTCAGTAGCCTACAGTGGTGGGAAAAGTACCCAATTTTCATACTTGAGTAAAAGTAAAGTTATGGGAAAATGACTCAAGTAAAAGTGAAAGTCACTCCGTAAACTACTACTTGAGTAAAAGTATTTGGTATTAAATATACTTAAGTATCAAAAGTAAATGTATAAATAATTTCAGATTCCTTATTATTTAACAAACCGGACTGCACAATTTTCTTTTTTTACATTTATTTACCGATAGCACACACCAACACTCAGACATAATTTAGTGAGTCCGCCAGATCAGATGCAATAGAGATGATTTTCTTTTGATAAGTGCGTGAATTAGACCATTTTCCTGTCCTGCTAAGCATTCAAAATGTAACGAGTACTTTTGGGTGTCAGGGAAAATGTATGGAGTAAAAAGTACATCATTATTTTCTTTAGGAATGTAGTTGAGTAAAAGTCAAAAATATAAATAGTTGTCACGTTCTGACCTTAGTTCCTTTGTTTTGTCTTTTGTTTTAGTATGGTCAGGGCATGAGTTGGGCGGGTTGTCTATGTTAGTTTTTCTAGGATTTTCTGTGTTTGGCCTGATATGGTTCTCAATCAGAGGCAGCTGTCAATCGTTGTCCCTGATTGGGAACCATATTTAGGTAGCCTGTTTTCTGTTGGGTTTTGTGGGTGGTTGTTTTCAGTCTTTGTGTGTCTGCACCAGACAGAACTGTTTTGGTTTTCACTTTGTTGTTTTGTAATTTGAAGTGTTCAGTTTTGGATTTATTAAATAAGATGAACACTAACCACGCTGCACTTTGGTCCTCTCTTTCCACCGACGACAACCGTTACAATAGTAAAGTACAGATACCCCCAAAAAACTACTTAAGTAGTACTTTAAAGTATTTTTACTTTCACAAATTAACAAGGCACACCTGTTAATTGAAATGCATTCCCAGTGACTACCTTATGAAGCTGGTTGAGAGAATGCCAAGAGTGTGCAAAGCTGTCATCAAGGCAAAGGGTGACTACTTTGAAGAATGTCAAATATAAAATATATTTTGATTTGTTTAATACTTTTTTGATTACTACATGATTCCATATGTGTTATTTCATAGTGTTGATGTCTTCACTGTTATTCTACAATGTAGACAATAGTAAAAATAAAGAAAAACCCTGGAATGAGTAGGTGTGTCCAAACTTTTGACTGTTAATGTACGTTGATAAAAATGTTCAATATTCCTTCTTAATTCGCTCGATAACGTTATGGAAAAAGGGAATATTGGATAAATGTGTCAACTCCTCTCTTGCTGCAAACATTTTTGCTAGTTTTCAGGCCTTGTGGGCGGGTTTTCAAAGGTCATGGAGCGAGAAATTTTAGCTAGACCTGGTGCCATGTCTCCTAGTGGTCTGGATCAAGATATATCTTATATATCAGACCATTTCTTACCTGAATATGTTACTTTGCTTTGATTTGTCTTAATATTTACATGTACCCATCTCTTTGTTATTTAATTATTAGAGATATACAAATGTTTTTTGCACTCACCATGCGTCATGTCCGCAATGGTCATGGGAGGGGAAATGTGTATCTTTTGGGATGTGAGCACTCAGTGTGTTTGACCTGACGAAGAGCCTGTTCGGATCTAAACGGTGTCAATAAAGCGATGAATTGGGCCTTCTTGTTCTACACTAGTATTCTTTATTAGCCCAGCACCTATGTTTTTACGGACGTGAGTAGGACCACAAACTTTTCTCCAACCCCTGGCTGAGGGCCCATCCAGGCCTGTATCTTTCACCTGCGCCCCTACAAGGTAACACTGTCTGTCTGGTACCACAGTATATCCAGGAAATCATTTTTGTGCTCTGTAATGGACATTCGTTTTTCATCTGTATCTCCTAAGGCCATACATGCCACTGTGATAAGTCCTGTTGTACGTTTGACAGGGCATTCTGGGCTTTTCAATGACATTACGTGTAAGGGGGTGTCACCTAGATCATCTTTTACGGTTCTTCAAAATGGCTACCATCACTATTAGCACATGTTTTGGTAATTATCATTTCTGTGAGTTTTATATTCAAATGGTTTCTAATAGGTTACTATATCAGGAATAGTTTAGTGAGTTTTCAGAGCAGTGTAATCATGTTATTTTACCTACTGTCTCCATTTACTGTCATGTTACATGTTTCATATTTACTATTAACCGAATCCTATGGGCTATAGTGGCACGTACAATAAATCAGAATTAAAAACATTATTTTATTGTTTTTTCCCCAGTCTTTTTTTGGGGGGTGGTTCTCAGGAGGATATGAGGATATGCACCCACGGGCCTCACAAGGTCTGAAGGTCCCCCGGTACCAGTATAAAAAATAAATGAATGGAAGTATACAATCCATTCAGAAACTATTCAGACTCCTTGACTTTTTCCACATTTTGTTACATTACAGCCTTATTCTAAAAAAATATATAGATTTTTTTTTTTTTTTTATGTCCTCATCAATCTACACACAATACCTCACAATGCCTTTCTTGAAAAAGCCAAACCTTGACCCAGAAAATATTTTATAAACTATTGGCCTATATTGAATCTCCCATTCCTCTCAATTTTGGGGGAAAAAGCCGTCTTTTTCCAAAACAAACTCACCAGAAAAAAACTGCCTTCCTGAAGACAAATGCTGGACATTTATGAACATTTGAACATCTTGGCCATGTTCTGTTATAATCTCCACCCGGCACAGCCAGAAGAGGACTGGCCACCCCTCATAGCCTGGTTCCTCTCTAGGTTTCTTCCTAGGTTCTGGTCTTTCTAGGGAGTTTTTCCGAGCCACCGTGCTTCTACACCTGCATTGCTTGCTGTTTGGGGTTTTAGGCTGAGTTTCTGTACAGCACTTTGAGATATCAGCTGATGTAAGAAGGGCTTTATAAATACATTTGATTTGATAATGACATCACAATACCCCATAATGACATCACAATACCCCATAATGACAAAAGCAAAAACACGTTTTTAGACATTTTTGCACATTTATTAACAATTTAAAACAGAAATACCTTATTTACACAAGTACTCAGACCCTTTGCTATGAGACTCAAAATTGAGCTCAGGTGCCTCCTGTTTCCATTGATCATCCTTGAGATGTTTCTACAACTTGATTGGAGTTCACCTGTGGTAAATTCAATTGATTGGACATGATTTGGAAAGACACACACCTGTCTATTTAAGGTCCCACAGTTGGCAGTGTATGTCAGAGCAAAAACCAAGCCATGAGGTTGAAGGAATTGTCCGCAGAGCTCTGAGACAGGATTGTGTCGAGGCACAGATCTGGGGAAGGGTACCAACACATTTCTGCAGCTTTGAAGGTTCACAAGAACACAGTGGCCTCCATCATTCTTAAATGGAAGAAGATTGGAACCACCAAGACTCTTCCTAGAGCTGGCCCACTGGCCAAACAGCAATCAGGGGAGAAGGGTCTTGGTCAGGGAGGTGACCAAGAACCAGATGGTCACTCTGACAGAGCTCTAGAGTTCCTCTGTGGAGATGGGAGAACCTTCCAGAAGGACAACCATCTCTGCAGCACCCCACAAATCAGGCCTTTATGGTAAAGTGGCCAAACAGAAGCCACTCCTCAGTAAAAGGCACATGACAGCCTCCTTGGAGTTTGCCAAAAGGCACCTAAAGGACTCTGACCATGAGAAACAAGATTCTCTGGTCTGATGAAACCAAGATTGACCTCTTTGGCCTGAATGCCAAGCGTCACATCTGGAGAAAACCTGGCACAATCCCTACGGTGAAGCATGGTGGTGGCAGCATCATGGTGTGGGGATGTTTTTTAGCGGCAGGGACTGGGAGACGAATCAGGATCAAGGAAAAGCTGAATGGAGCAAAGTACAGAGATCCTTGATGAAAACCTGCTCCAGAGCACTCAGGACCTCAGACTGGGGTGACGGTTCCCCTTCCAACAGGACAAAGACCCTAAACACACAGGCAAGACAACGCAGGAGTCTCTGAATGTCCTTGAGTAGCCCAGCCAGAGCCTGGACTTGAACCTGATCGAACATCTCTGGAGAGACCTGAAAATAGCTGTGCAGCGACACTCCCCATCCAACCTGACAGAGCTTGAGAGGATCTGCAGTGAAGAATGGGAGAAACTCCCCAAATACAGGTGTGCTAAGCTTGTAGCGTCATACCCAAGAAGACTCAAGGCTGTAATCGCTGCCAAAGGTGATTCAACAAAGTACTGAGTAAAGGGTCTGAATACTTATGTAAATGTGATATTTCTTTTTCTTTTTTTTTGAAATTAATTGGCAAATTCTAAGCTTGTTTTTTCTTGTCATTATGGGGTATTCTGTGTAGATTGATGAGGGGGGGGAAACAATTTCATCAATTTTAGAATAAGGCTGTAATGTAACAAAATGTGGAAAAAGTCCAGGGGTCTGAATACTTTCACTGTATAATACAATAACCAGGTTAATGTTCAACCTTTTTATTCGAGTAAAGTACATGTCAGATAAAACACATTTTCATGACAGGCCCGATGGAAACACAATTATTTTTGGTAAACTTTCCAAATGTCGACAAAACAAAATATGCTAGACAAGGGGATCACTTTTTGTGTCTGTAAAATGTATTATGCGAGAAATATGTTTGATCTAATAACCGTCGTATCTAAATAAGTCACATGTAGGGAACGCGTGCAGTTTATTAGGCTACAGATGAAATAAATGATGAACGTCACAGGGAGGGTGAAAGAACAAGATGACGAACTTGTTGTTCCTTTCCAATAAATGTCGAGGGTCTGATTCTGGTGACTTGATGATCGATGCTTGGCTGCTTTTGGAAAAATACAAATAATCTCATGTCTCACCTCACTTGCTCACATTGTATATAGACTTATTTTTTTTTCACTGTATCATTGACTATATGTTTGTTTTACTCCATGTGTAACTATGTGTTGTTGTATGTGTCGAACTGCTTTGCTTTATCTTGGCCAGGTCGCAATTGTAAATGAGAACGTGTTCTCAATTTGCCTACCTGGTTAAATAAAGGTTAAATAAAAAAAAATGTAGGCAATAGATTTGCTCTAGCCAACCGTGTGCAGATGGCATACCAGAGTGGACACACTCGCTATAAATAACGCAACTTTGTGTGTGTCAGAAGAAAATCAGTTGGGTGAAATGCATCGAAACCCATTTAAACTGGTATTGTTTTTTTGTCGGTATATAGGAATGCAACCGCAAAATGTATTTTTATATGCGTTATGTCGTCACGAACAGTCTTTTGTCTGCCACCAGTCCATTGGATTGAAACATCTCTGGTGGGAAAACGCGTACATTTGTCACCAAAAAATGTTTTATTGTGAGAATGCATTGAGATTTCTCTAGCCCTGGAATTAGTCCACTGCACCACCAGGATGGAGTTAGCATGCCATGGATTTATAACTCATACAAAGCTGTTCATTTTAGTCTATTCAAACAGGCCCCATTTCAAAGGAAACAAGCACTCACTAATAATATTCTCCATTTGGCAGACGCGTGCATACATTTAACATATGGGCGTTGTAAGTGCTATGCTCTACGGACTGAGCCGCATTGGACCACGTTAACAGCTGTGACCAATTAGTGGGCGCCGGAAACACACCTGAAGACACTTACCAAGAGATGATAAGAGTTTTGTTGACCCTGAGAACGGAATACACTGTTCATGTTTTTAAATGACATTCTTACAATGTTTTCTGAATGTTACTTATGTTTTCTTGTGATTTTTATGGAAAGTTTTCATGTTTTGAGAACAGAATTGAAAGCTAATTGATGTTAATGTATAGAATTATTTATTTATTTTTTACATTCCCAGAATATTGCCAAGAACTGATATAAAGGAGAAGCATACATTATATGAACGTTCTGAGAACAGAATGTACTGAAATAATATTACATTAAATACAACCACATCGGAAACTTGTGCAGAATGTTCTGTGCAAGTACTGAAATTCTCACAGATGATCAGTCGTAACGTTCTCTGAACTATTTGAGAACGTTCCCAATATCAAACCAGTTGGAGAACGTTCCCAATATCAAACCAGTTGGAGAACATACCTAGAACCGAAAATGAATTTAAATGTAGCCATGTTTGATCTTTTAGGAAAATTCTGTTAAAGTAATGAAATAAATAACAACAAAATAAATGTTTGTTAAGTTCCTTAAATGTGCTGAGAATAGCAAATATATCCTGCACCATTCCCATGAAGTTGTTGGAAGGTTTTATGCAAAAATAACCATAGGACAACCAAGCTCTCACCAAGCTTTATTAAGAAACATGGTTCTCAGTTAATGATGTGATGTTCTGTAATAGCGGGGTACTTGCGTGCGTGTGTCGGACACGTTTTGGTGGCGTGATAGATAAACCAATCACAATCGCAAAAAAAAAAATGATATCAACCAATGACTGCCTGAACAGTCCTCCCTTGGCATGTGAGATTGTCCAATAGGAAACGCTGACTGTGTTTTTTGGATGCGGTCCGCGGATCTGCTACATGATGAACAGAGAGAGGAGCTAGAGGCGCAGTTG
Organism: Salvelinus alpinus; assembly: GCF_045679555.1. Taxonomy (NCBI): domain Eukaryota; kingdom Metazoa; phylum Chordata; class Actinopteri; order Salmoniformes; family Salmonidae; genus Salvelinus; species Salvelinus alpinus. Next base: position 1,627,644 of record NC_092104.1, on the reverse strand, counting down.
CGTAATCGGCATCACTGGGAATCTGATTTGGACCGAGCAGGAAGCAACAGCCACTTTACAGAAGGAACACAATCACTTTAAACATGGAAAAAAAACAGATCATTAACTTCGGTGCTGGACCTGCAAAGCTACCACAGTCTGTAAGTTGACTTTTTACTGCGCATTGAAAACCGAAAAAGTAATGATTGTAGCCTGTAACATGAAGAGAAACCGAAATGAATTGTATGGATGCTATCTTTACCGTAATGCAATTTGCAAAAGTGCAAAGTTTAATACAAAATATTTGATACAAAATCAAGCGTTTTATTTTATGAGAGAAGGCTAGCGAGTGCGCGGTTGCATCTCTTCGTCGTTGAAACAGCATGATAGATTTATCTTTTGTAAACTGACCATTTGACTGTGAACAGAAACAACGTGTTAAAACATGAGGACGTATCTTTTATCATGCACGAAGAGTAGGCTGGCAGGCCTTTGATGAAACTAGATAGTCGAGTTGCATCAGCCGATTAAACATCCATGCGGAAAATGCTCCGGTGTCTGCTCCGGTGCCAAGCGACGGTATACACCTCTAGACGGCGCTAGAACCACTGTCAAGTCGGGTAGGGCTTATCCAGAAGTTGTTGATTTATCAGGGTGGCACCGGTCTGACCTTGGTTTTTAGAATGACCTGTATTCAAGACTTGTAAAGGTTTTGATTGACGTGAATGTGCTGTATTTGCAGGTGCTGTTCCAGGCTCAGAAAGAACTGCTCGACTATAATGGCAGCGGGATCAGTGTCCTGGGTGAGTCTCTCTCTCAGCCAGTGAGGCACACACTGGCTGAATCAACGTTGTTTCCACGTATTTATTATATAAATATACACTGCTCAAAAAAATAAAGGGAACACTAAAATAACACATCCTAGATCTGAATGAATGAAATATTCTTATTAAATACTTTTTTCTTTACATAGTTGAATGTGCTGACAACAAAATCACACAAAAATTATCAATGGAAATCAAATTTATCAACCCATGGAGGTCTGGATTTGGAGTCACACTCAAAATTAAAGTGGAAAACCACACTACAGGCTGATCCAACTTTGATGTAATGTCCTTAAAACAAGTCAAAATGAGGCTCAGTAGTGTGTGTGGCCTCCACGTGCCTATATGACCTCCCTACAACGCCTGGGCATGCTCCTGATGAGGTGGCGGATGGTCTCCTGAGGGATCTCCTCCCAGACCTGGACTAAAGCATCCGCCAACTCCTGGACAGTCTGTGGTGCAACGTGGCGTTGGTGGATGGAGCGAGACATGATGTCCCAGATGTGCTCAATTGGATTCAGGTCTGGGGAACGGGCGGGCCAGTCCATAGCATCAATGCCTTCCTCTTGCAGGAACTGCTGACACACTCCAGCCACATGAGGTCTAGCATTGTCTTGCATTAGGAGGAACCCAGGGCCAACCGCACCAGCATATGGTCTCACAAGGGGTCTGAGGATCTCATCTCGGTACCTAATGGCAGTCAGGCTACCTCTGGCGAGCACATGGAGGGCTGTGCGGCCCCCCAAAGAAATGCCACCCCACACCATGACTGACCCACCGCCAAACCGGTCATGCTGGAGGATGTTGCAGGCAGCAGAACGTTCTCCACGGCGTCTCCAGACTCGGTCACGTCTGTCACATGTGGTCAGTGTGAACCTGCTTTCATCTGTGAAGAGCACAGGGCGCCAGTGGCGAATTTGCCAATCTTGGTGTTCTCTGGCAAATGCCAAACGTCCTGCACGGTGTTGGGCTGTAAGCACAACCCCCACCTGTGGACGTCGGGCCCTCATACCACCCTCATGGAGTCTGTTTCTGACCGTTTGAGCAGACATATGCACATTTGTGGCCTGCTGGAGGTCATTTTGCAGGGCTCTGGCAGTGCTCCTCCTTGCACAAAGGCGGAGGTAGCGGTCCTGCTGCTGGGTTGTTGCCCTCCTACGGCCTCCTCCACGTCTCCTGATGTACTGGCCTGTCTCCTGGTAGCGCCTCCATGCTCTGGACACTACGCTGACAGACACAGCAAACCTTCTTGCCACAGCTCGCATTGATGTGCCATCCTGGATGAGCTGCACTACCTGAGCCACTTGTGTGGGTTGTAGACTCCGTCTCATGCTACCACTAGAGTGAAAGCACCGCCAGCATTCAAAAGTGACCAAAACATCAGCCAGGAAGCATAGGAACTGAGAAGTGGTCTGTGGTCACCACCTGCAGAACCACTCCTTTATTGGGGGTGTCTTGCTAATTGCCTATAATTTCCACCTGTTGTCTATTCCATTTGCACAACAGCATGTGAAATTTATTGTCAATCAGTGTTGCTTCCTAAATGGACAGTTTGATTTCACAGAAGTGTGATTGACTTGGAGTTACATTGTGTTGTTTAAGTATTCCCTTTATTTCTTTGAGCAGTGTATATATCACACACACACAGTACCAGTCAAAAGTTTGGACACACCTTCTCATTCAAGGGGTTTTCTTTATTTTTACTATTTTCTACATTGTAGAATAATAGTGAAGACATCAAAACTATGAAATAACACATATGGAATCATGTAGTAACCAAAAAAGTGTTAAACAAATCAAAATATATGTTTGATATTCTTCAAAGTAGCCACCCTTTGCCTTGATGACAGCTTTGCACACTCTTGGCCTTCTCAGGGTGTCTTAATAGCTAGCTATTTTATTGTATTTTATTCTGTCCTTGCAGAGATGAGCCATCGGTCGTCAGACTTCACCAAGATCATGAACACCACAGAAAACCTGTTACGGGAGCTACTGTGAGTATAAACACACACACTCACACACACACTCACACACACACACACACACCATCCGACTGGTCATGAGCTTCTCTCCCTCTATCTATTATTTTCTTGCTCTGCTCCTGATTTCTGTTTAAATCAAGTGTTTACGAAACAACTGTCTGGGAGAACGTGTTGGTATCTTTACATGTGTTTTCAACTGTCTGGGAGAACGTGTTGGTGTCTTTACATGTGTTTTCAACTGTCTGGGAGAATGTGTTTTCCTCTTTCTTTTGCTTGAACTCGTGACATTTTACCCTGACTGACTTTCAGAGTAGTTGTGCATTCTAGAGCACCCCACATCGTTGGCTAGGCAACAGTGTATCATTCTAGAACACCCCACACCGTTGGCTAGGCAACAGTGTATCATTCTAGAACACCCCACACCGTTGGCTAGGCAACAGTGTATCATTCTAGAACACCACATCGTTGGCTAGGCAACAGTGTATCATTCTAGAACACCCCACACCGTTGGCTAGGCAACAGTGTATCATTCTAGAACACCCCACACCGTTGGCTAGGCAACAGTGTATCATTCTAAAACACCCCACATTGTTGGCTAGGCAACAGTGTATCATTCTAGAACAGTGGTTCCCAAACTTTTTATAGTCCCGTACCCCTTCAAACATTCAACCTCCAGCTGTACCCCTTCTAGCACCAGGGTCAGCACACTCTCAAATGTTTTTGCCATCATTGTAAGCCGGCCACACACACACACTATACGATACATTTATTAAACATAAGAATGAGTGTGAGTTTGTGTCACAATTCGGCTAATGGGAAGTGACAAAGAGCTCTTATAGGACCAGGACACATAATAATAATAATCAATTATCTTGCTCTTTATTTTACATATAAAACCTGATTTGTTAATTGAAAATTGTGAATAACTCACCACAGGTTAATGAGAAGGGTGGGCTTGAAATGATGCACATAACTCTGCAATGTTGGGTTGTATCGGAGAGAGTCTCAGTCTTAAATCATTTTCCACACACAGTCTGTGCCTCTATTTAGTTTTCATGCTAGTGAGGGCTGAGAATCCACTCTCACATAGGTATGTGGTGACAAAGGGCATCATTGTCTTAACAGCACGATTTGCCAAGGCAGGGTACTCTGAGCGCAGCCCGATCCAGAAATCTGGCAGTGGCTTCTGATTAAATTACATTTTCACAGAAAGGCTCACTTGTTCAGATATCAGTAAGTGGACTGGAGGCAGGGCATGAAAGGGATAACGAATCCAGTTGTTTGTGTCATCCGTTTCGGGAAAGTATCTGCGTAATTGCGCAACCAACTCACTCAGGTGCTTTGCTATTTCACATGTGACATTGTCCGTAAGGTTGAGTTCATTTGCACACAAAAAAATCATACAATGATAGAAAGACTTGTCTGTTGTCTTTGTTAATGCAGACAGAAAAGAGCTCCAACTTCTAAATCATAGCCTAAATTTAGTCCCGCATATTGAATATAGTTGCAGAGTCCCTGTAATCTTAGATTCAGATCATTCAGGCGAGAAAAAACATCACCCAGATAGGCCAGTCGTGTGAGAAACTCGTCATCATGCAAGCGGTCAGACAAGTGAAAATGATGGTCAGTAAAGAAAACTTTAAGCTCGTCTCTCAATTCAAAAAAACGTGTCAATACTTTGCTCCTTGATAACCAGCGCATTTCTGTATGCTGTAAAAGCGTTACATGGTCGCTGCCCATATCATTGCATAGCGCAGAAAATACACGAGTTCAGGGGCCTTGCTTTAACAAAGTTAACCATTTTCACTGTAGTGTCCCAAACGTCTTTCAAGCTGTCAGGCATTTCCTTGGCAGCAAGGATGCTGCAGTGTACCCAAGTGGCGTTGGGAGCAATAGCTTGCACGCGCGTTACCACTCTACTATGTCTCCCTACGTTTGGCTACATATGGACCATTAGTGGAATTCCCGCGAGAGAGTAACGGTTAATGTGATTTGGATGTTCATTATTTGACGAGGCTACCTGTATTTGACATTGTGTTGTTATTTCGCTGAACACTAGACGGTTTAATTTTATTTTTGGCTGTGAACCGAGGCGACTCAGGCGAGGAAAAAAACTCAACCAAATGTATAGCCCCGTTGGAAAATATAAATGGACTGTTTGAAAATGTGAAGAAGAAACAAAATGTGACTCATATTTTGATTTGGCGTACCCCTGGGGGTCCCCCAGTTTGAGAATACCCGTTCTAGAACACTCCACATTGTTGCCTAGCCAACAGTGGTGTCATTCTAGGGCCCAAAAGATTGGAGGTTTATCCACACATCTCTGTTTTGGATAGATAAATCTTTGTTTGTTTAGTGTGTTCCAATTTTTTTCAAGAGTGGTTACATTCTCTGGATTATTCAGTTGCATCGAGCTGATTTCTGACGTGCTGTTCCTTCTTATCCCGATTTAGTGTATTTCTATATTGTTTTAGTGATTCACCATAGTGAAGGTGTAGGCTCAGGTTTTCTGGGTCTCTGTGTTTTTGGTTGGACAGATTCCTCAATTCCTTTTTTAGGGATTTGCATTCTTAGGCTGTCTAGTTGAATTTGTTTTATTAGATTCTCTCTCTCTCTCTCTCTCTCTCTCTCCAGGAGTATCCCAGACAACTACAAAGTCATGTTCCTCCAGGGGGGCGGGACGGGCCAGTTTAGTGCCGTCCCCCTCAATCTGATTGGTCTAAAGGAGGATAGGTGTGCTGATTACCTAGTGACGGGCACCTGGTCGTCCAATGCTGCCAAGGAAGCTGAGAAATACGGCAAGGTCAACGTGGTTCACCCCAAACTGGACACCTACACCAGTAAGTAAGTGTGTGTGTGTGTGTGTGTGTGTGTGTGTGTGTGTGTGTGTGTGTGTGTGTGTGTGTGTGTGTGTGTGTGTGTGTGTGTGTGTGTGTGTGTGTGTGTGTGTGTGTGTGTGTGTGTGTGTGTGTGTGTGTGTGTGTGGAGCCAGTGGTTGCTACTAGTGATAACAGGAGACATGGTGTTCTGTGTTAACAGTTTAATGTAGCAGAATGACCCCTCATGTCTCCTGTTGACACTATCTATCCGCCTCACACCATTAACCCACACTAACTACACGTGACTGGTTCCCACACTAACTACACGTGACTGGTTCCCACACTAACTACACGTGACTGATTCCCACACTAACTACACGTGACCGATTCCCACACTAACTACACGTGACCGATTCCCACACTAACTACACGTGACTGGTTCCCACACTAACTACACGTGACTGGTTCCCACACTAACTACACGTGACTGATTCCCACACTAACTACACGTGACCGATTCCCACACTAACTACACGTGACCGATTCCCACACTAACTACACGTGACCGATTCCCACACTAACTACACGTGACCGGTTCCCACACTAACTACACGTGACCGGTTCCCACACTAACTACACGTGACCGATTCCCACACTAACTACACGTGACTGGTTCCCACACTAACTACACGTGACCGATTCCCACACTAACTACACGTGACTGATTCCCACACTAACTACACGTGACCGATTCCCACACTAACTACACGTGACCGATTCCCACACTAACTACATGTGACCGATTCCCACACTAACTACAAGTGTTTAAAAAAAATACAGATATGAATAAGAGATAAAAGTAACAAGTAATTAAAGAGCAGCAGTGAAATAACAACAGCGAGACTATATACAGGGGGTTACCGATACAGAGTCAATGTGCTGGGGCACCGGTTAGTTGAGGTAGTATGTACATGTAGGAGTTATTAAAGTGACTATGCATAGATGACAACAGAGAGTAGCAGCGGTGTAAAGAGGGGGGGGGGGGGCAAGTGCAAATAGTCTGGGAAGCCATTTGACTAGATGTTCAGGAGTCTTATGGCTTGGGGGGTAGAAGCTGTTTAGAAGCCTCTTGGACCTAGACTTGGTGCTCCGGTACCACTTGCCGTGCGGTAGTAGAGAGAATAGTCTATGACTAGGGTGGCTGGAGTCTTTGACAATTTTTAGGGCCTTCCTCTGACACCGCCTGGTATAGAGGTCCTGGATTGGTTCAATTACAGACTAAAAATGGCCAGAAACAAAGACATTTCTTCTGAAATTCGTCAGTCTATTCTTGTTCTGAGAAATGAAGGCTATTCCATGCAAGAAATTGCCAAGAAACTGAAGATCTCGTACAACGCTGTGTACTACTCCCTTCACGGAACAGCACAAACTGGCACTAACCAGAATAGAAAGAGGAGTGGGAGGCCCCGGTGCACAACTGAACAAGAGGACAAGTACATTAGATTGTCTAGTTTGAGAAACAGACGCCTCACAAGTCCTCAACTAGCAGCTTCATTAAATAGTACCCGCAAAACACCAGTCTCAACGTCAACAGTGAAGAGGCGACTCCGGGATGCTGGCCTTCTAGGCAGAGTTGCAAAGAAAAAGCCATATCTCAGACTGGCCAATAAAAAGAAAAGATTAAGATGGGCAAAATAACATTTCTCAGAACAAGAGTAGACTGATGAGTTTCAGAAGAAAGTTCTTTGTTTCTGGCCATTTTGAGCCTGTAATCGAACCCACAAATGCTGATGCTCCAGATCCTCAACTAGTCTAAAGAAGGCCAGTTTTATTGCTTTTTTAATCCACACAAAACAGTTTTCAGCTGTGCTAACATAATTGCAAAAGAGTTTTCTAATGATCAATTAACCTTTTTAAAATGATAAACTTGGATAAGCTAACACAACGTGCCATTGGAACACAGGAGTGATGGTTGCTGATAATGAGCCTCTGTACACCTATGTAGATATTCCATTAAAAATCAGTTGTTTCCAGCTACAATCGTCATTTACAACATTAACAATGTCTACGCTGTATTTCTGATCGTTAATGTATGTATACATACATACACATATAGACACACATGAGGTGGATAAGAAAGAGCATTTTACCACATTGTCCTGTATGGACATGAACAATAGGAGAAATATTCCATTTCAGACTGATTTTCAGAATATTATTCATACACAAATTAACATTAATGAACATTATTCACATAGGGTGTGTAATAGAATGCAATATTCTATCATATTCACAAATTCTTGAAAAAAAAAAAAAAGTTATGTATGATCAGTATAGCCTAACAAATTCAAGAATGATTGACAATAAATAATTGTAATCAAATTAAAATGTTGACGCATAATGAGTTCATTACCGGAATGCATCTATCTCTATAGCCTATAGGCGTTAACAAAATATTCGTACAAATATAGACTAGGCCTTGCAGAAACAGGGTCAATCAAGTTAGGTCTGCCAAATTAACGGAGCATTGGATAAAATACATAAATCCAGCCTTAAAGTATAACTCCATCATCAAAATAAAACACGTTGTTTATAACATGCACAATTAGATGCATCACTCTATATAGAGCAAATGTGACTAAATTCCAGCCCAGTAACTTTGTTCACCACATCCTCCTTCGATTGTCTCGTCTGGCTGCCACGAAAAGCTCCCCCACTTGCTGATCTGCACGAAGTGTGTGTGTGTGTGTGTGTGTGTGTGTGTGTGTGTGTGTGTGTGTGTGTGTGTGTGTGTGTGTGTGTGTGTGTGTGTGTGTGTGTGTGTGTGTGTGTGTGTGTGTGTGTGTGTGTGTGTGCCACTGGCGATGTACTTCACTGTTCTCGGCGGTGCATCATCACTTCAAAACGCATTCCGTCTTGGTGTTATCGGTTGGCCTACGACTACTGGTAGTACCGGTAAAATGTACGTTATGAATCGGAAAATCAACATACAGCTGACACACTTTGATTTCATCAATCATTTTGACTTCAATTTGGTTGTCCAACAATAGTATCAGCTTACACTGCGTCTTTGGTGATGAATGCCCTGATCTCAGGCCAGTCAATTGGTTCAATTACATTACATTGTTTCGTCTGTTAATCGCTTCTAATAGATCCGAAAATGATGCAATAAGAGCATGAATTTAACCGACTGTTAGTTTATAATGAGGGACGTCCCACGTTTAAAACTTCTTGAGGATAGGGTGCAGAGTTTTCACTTAGGGAAAAATAGCGTGCGCAATTTCAACTTCGTGCTACTCGTCCCCAGAATATAAGATATGCATATTATTAGTAGATTTGGATAGAAAACACTCTGAAGTTTCTAAAACTGTTTGAATCATATCTGTAAGTATAACAGAACTTATATAGCAGTCAAAACCCTGAGGACTAACTTTTTTATTGTTAAGTTCCTGTATGTTCAATGGGTTATCATGGGCAAAGCAGAATACTAATCACTATCCACGCAGTTTCTACTGCTTCCACTGGATGTCGCCATTGTATGGAAAAAGGTTAAGGTTTTTCATTAGTAAAATGAGAAAGATATTGACCCGGAAGTGGAGTGACGTCATGTGTTTATGTTTGAGAGTTGAGCAAGACTTGAAAAGTACCGTGAGTTTGTTGATATCCTGTATTGAAAACAGATTGACCCGTCTTCAATTTGATCGATTATTAACGTTTACAAATACCTTAAGTTGTATTACAAAAGTACTTTGAAATGTTTTGGCAAAGTTTAGAGGTAATCTTTTAGATATTTTGTCGTGATTTTGCGCAAATTGAAGGCTGTTTTTCCTGGTACAACGGCGCCAAATAAATGGACAATTTGGATATATATGGACGGAATTAATCGAACTAAAGGACCATTTGTGATGTTTATGGGACATATTGGAGTGCCAACAAAAGAATCTCGTCAAAGGTAATGCATGTTTTATATTTTATTTCTGCGTTTTGAGTAGCGCCGGCATGGTTGAAATTGTCAACAAAGAGAGTGTAGCCATTGCACTATCATCAGATAATAGCATCTTATGCTTTTGCCGAAAAGCCTTTTTGAAATCTGACATGTTGGCTGGATTCACAACGAGTGTAGCTTTAATTTGGTATCTTATATGTGTAATTTAATAAAGTTTGATTTTATAGATTTTTTTTTAAATCTGGCGCTCTACATTTTAACAGGCTGTTGGGACGCAAGCGTCCCGCGATCCCAGAGAGGTTAACCTGGACACATAAATAGTAGGAATTTGCGCTGGCTACAGCCTTGACGGCATGAGAGAGAGAGAGAACCCTGCATCACAACTTTGATCATTTACACAATTTATCTCGTTCACTTTCGCTTGTAAATGTCCACACTCGCCGTAAATTACATTCGGTAGCTGCTAGCTCTGCTTATAAAACTTTATGAGCTGGAATTCTTCTGTCTTTTGAAATTAGTTTTCGTTCGTTAGCATTTAGCTAACAGCGTCTGTGATTTTATTAATTTAGCTTTTCTTGTGTTTTAAGCACTCTAACGGCAGTTACACTGCAAACTGCATTCAAGAAAGTTGTGTTATTTTGGATGCAGTATCTGCAGCATACTGCACTTACACTGCGGTTATACTGCACTCTTGACTATAATCTTTTTTCGTCTTAACAAACTATGAAGCTACACATGAACTAAAAGGGCCAGATAAACAGGGTATGCTACATGCTATTACAACACGGACATGTGAACACCCGAAGAAGCATGTGTAAGCACATTTACATGTAGAGGTACTAATGAATATGCTATGCAATACTTTTAAGGACATAGTAACAATGCACCTATTGTATAGGAAGATTAGATTGTATAGGAAGAATATACAGATGAACCCTAACAAAGTCCACGTACATAGTCACGCACCAACACCAGCTTGGATGTCCATAGTGGTGGAGAATAGTATAGTTAGTTATAGTTGAATCCTTTTGTTGTTGGTGCAGCCAGGGGGGGTTTGTCAACTTGCTGTGTACTTCTGGAGCTGTAGTGAGAGACTAGTTTAGAACTAGGTCTAGTTCACTTGCTTTGGCAACGCAAACCTATGTTTCCTATGCCAATAAAGCCCCTAGAATTGAATTGAAATGACTGAAGAGTGTCAGAGCTAGTGTGAGGGTTCTATGAGCCCAGATTATACCTCTGATTTGACCAGGTTACATGACGCATGTTAGGAGGGGGTTGCCCTCAGCAACAGAGTGTTCCAGAAGCAGAGGTGTGACCGTTGAGGGGGCAGAGTGCCCTGTAAACACTAGCTCTTCTCTCTGCAGGTTAATACGTGTTTTATGGCACATTCACATACAGGATTTATTCCAGTGTTTTTTGTTTTTTTTTTACCAAAAAGGCTTAGACTTTTCTGTTACCGTCTACTCAAGCCCGGGACCAATGTTCCCTCGCGTGGCTCCACAGGGACTGCCGCACACAATAAATATTAGCGCACGCAGAGAAGCACGAGATTGAACTTTACTCAACTTTCTAGAGTTTTCCCCGTTAATTAACACTATCAACGTTTCCCTTTACTGTGGGAATTGTGATTGAATCAACGCAATATTAGCCACTTTCAATGCAACATACCGAAACATGACGACCTATGCAAGACTTAGGATGCAAAACTAACTATACAAGACATGTTGTTGTAGGCAGAATGCATCGGAGTAGGATTCTATTGCATTGACAGGCACGACTCAGGCACGTACTCTACACAGACCGGTGCGCCATAACCAATCAGAGCTGCGCTAGGCCTATATGCAAATAGACCATTGCCATATATGGATCTGATTCATTCACTTTGAACTGGACTGTGTTTACAGCATGAGCGGTCGTGAGTAAATTAGCTTGTTTTGAGATCAAAGCGAAAGCTACATGTAGCGATGTGTGTACATTTGTTCATATCCTTTGCTAGTTAGTGAGTTATCAGCCCAGTTATAGATAATGTGTAGTCAGCAATGGGGGAGTGGTTGCTTCCTAGAAGAGCACAAAACGTGTACATTTCTAGACATCTTTGAAAAGCCAGTCAGGAAAATAACTTTATTTTCTTGTCTTAAAGGGGCAGTGTTGTATTTTGAGAGAGACTCGAATAATCTAAGTAGCCAATAGGCAGAGGGTAGCATAATTTGTCTGATTCTCTGTAATAATGGTATGGGAATAATGATGCATGTTATTTTGAAAGGGGTTTCTTGCATCAAACAACACACAGACATTTTCAGTCACTTTCTTGTCTGAAGGACAAGTGGATAAACAGGTTAATGTCAAAAGTGTCATGGAATGTAGGCCTACATTGAACACCACACATTGTCTGCTACTGTAGGCTGAATGATAGAACAGCTATTTCCATGGTAAAATGTTATGGGATGCATTTTCTCCATTGTTTTTGATGTTAGGCCACTCTGGTAGACCTACATTATGATTAAATAGCCACAGTAGCCTACTTGACCGCTGTTCCTTAAAAGCGGAAACGGCCTCAGTGTTCACAGTAACGTCGGGCGTTGCGCTCAGCAGACCTGAAATTTGCTCAGTGATGGGGGAAAAAAGTAGAGGTAACATTGTCTGGCAGTCTTGTCTCACTGGGTCATGGTTCTGGTGGAGCTACTCTTACTTTGGGCCAAAGACCGGCCACTTTTCAGCCAGCATTTACAGAACAATGGCTAACAGTGAACTTGAACACCTCACAAAGCAACTGTTTTGATTATACATACGTTGTTGATTCTGTTCTTCACAAGAGCTCACTGTCAGCCCTAGATTTGGAAACAATTTTCCTAGTATTTTTTTTTATTTATTTAACCTTTATTTAACCAGGTAGGTTAGTTGAGAACAAGTTCTCACTTACAACTGAGACCTGGCCAAGATGAAGCAAAGCAGTGCGACAAAAACAACAACCCAGAGTTACACATGGAATAAACAAACGTACAGTCAATAATACAGTAGAAAAGTCTATATACAGTGTGCAGATGAAGTAAGGAGGTAAGGCAATAAATAGGCCATAGTAGCGAAGTTATTACAATTTAGCAAATTAACACTGGAGTGATAGATGTGCAGATGAGAATGTGCAAGTAGAAATACTGGTGTGCAAAAAAGTAAATAAAAACAATATGGGGATGAGGTAGGTAGATGAGTAGGCTATTTACAGATGGGCTGTGTACAGCTGCAGCGATCGGTAAGCTGCTCAGATAGCTGATGTTTAAAGTTAGTGAGGGAGATATAAGTCTCCAACTTCAGCGATTTTTGCAATTCGTTCCAGTCATTGGCAGCGGAGAACTGGAAGGAAAGGTGGCCAAAGGAGGTGTTGCCTTTGGGGATGACCAGTGAAATATACCTGCTGGAGCGCGTGCTACGGGTGGGTGTTGTTATGGTGACCAGTGAGCTAAGATAAGGCGGAGCTTTACCTAGAAAAGACTTAGACATTTTATACTTCTAACATACGGGTGTATACACTAGTGGAACACGGGTTTTAGTCGAAAAGCAGCATTAGTGTTTGAGAGAAAGTGTTCAAGACCCTGTGTCCTCATCCAAAACGTTATCCTGATCAGTCTCAGACTAGGTAGACCCTGTGTCCTCATCCAAAACGTTATCCTGATCAGTCTCAGACTAGGTAGACCCTGTGTCCTCATCCAAAACGTTATCCTGATCAGTCTCAGACTAGGTAGACCCTGTGTCCTCATCCAAAACGTTATCCTGATCAGTCTCAGACTAGGTAGACCCTGTGTCCTCATCCAAAACGTTATCCTGATCAGTCTCAGACTAGGTAGACCCTGTGTCCTCATCCAAAACGTTATCCTGATCAGTCTCAGACTAGGTAGACCCTGTGTCCTCATCCAAAACGTTATCCTGATCAGTCTCAGACTAGGTAGACCCTGTGTCCTCATCCAAAACGTTATCCTGATCAGTCTCAGACTAGGTAGACCCTGTGTCCTCATCCAAAACGTTATCCTGGTCAGTCTCAGACTAGGTAGACCCTGTGTCCTCATCCAAAACGTTATCCTGATCAGTCTCAGACTAGGTAGACCCTGTGTCCTCATCCAAAACGTTATCCTGATCAGTCTCAGACTAGGTAGACCCTGTGTCCTCATCCAAAACGTTATCCTGATCAGTCTCAGACTAGCCCAGTTAGCAATGAGCACTCGGGAGGCCGGCATCCCTCCAGAGTGGTCGAGCGCCTGCCCTTTTCAAATTTTTCCACACCGATCTCGACAAACCATTTCTGTATGGACCTCGCTTTGTGCACGGGGGAATTGTCATGCTGAAACAGGAAAGGTCCTTCTCCAAACTTTTGCCACCAAGTTGGAAGCACAGAATCGTCTAGAATTTAATTGTATGCTGTAGCGTTAAGATTTCCCTTCACTGGAACTAAGGGGCCCGAACCATGAAAAACAGCCCCAGACCATTATTCCTCCTCCACCAAACTTTACAGTTGGAACTATGCATTCGGCCAGGTAGCATTCTCTTGGCATCCGCCAAACCCAGATTTGTCTGTTGGACTGGCAGATGGTGAAGCATGATTCATTACTCCAGAGAACACGTTTCCACTGCTCCAGAGTCCAATGGCGGTGAGCTTTACACCACTCCAGCCGACGCTTGGCATTGCACATGGTAAGCTTAGGCTTGTGTGCGGGTGTTCGGCCATGGAAACCCATTTAATGAAGCTCCCAACGAACAGTTATTGTGCTGACGTTGCTTCCAGAGGCAGTTAAGAACTCTGTAGTGAATGTTGCAACCGAGTACAGACCATGTTTACGTGCTTCAGCTCTCGGCGCTCCCGTTCTGTGAGCTTGTGTGGCCTACCACTTCGCGGCTGAGCCGTTGTTGCTCCTAGATGTTTCCACTACAAAATAACAGCACTTACAGTTGACCAGGGCAGCTCTAGCAGGGCAGAAATTTTATGAACTGACTTGTTGGAAAGGTGGCATCCTATGACAGTGCCATGTTGAAAGTCACTGAGTTCTACTGCCAATGTTTGTCTATGGAGATTGCATGGCTCTGCTCGATTTTATACACCTGTCAGCAACGGGTGTGGCAGAATTAGCCAAATTCACTATTTTGAAGGGATGTCCACATACTTTTGGCCATCAAAGTAACATAGTAAAGAAATCAAATAAGTAACATTGTAAATATACAAAAAATACAACAAAAACCTATAGGCATATAGCAGGGGTCTCCAACCTTTACTAGCATGAAAAAGGTAACATGTCGCAAGCTATATTTATATTTTCCCAAATTGTCAGTTTTGTACTCAATTACAATTGTTCATAGATAAAATTTGATGTTCTGAGTCCATGTCAATGCTTAAATCACATCAGAATATATGTGCCGGCCTAGCAATTGTTCTGTACTGCTGCTGCTCATGTCTTGTCTAACCAGGTGTCACGACTTCCGCCGAAGTCGGTCCCTCTCCTTGTTCGGCGGTCGACGTCACCGGTCTTCTAGCCATCGCCGATCCACCTTTCATTTTCCATTTGTTTTGTCTTGTTTTCCCACACACCTGGTTTACATTCCCTCATTACCTGTCGTGTATTTAACCCTCTGTTCCCCCCATGTCTGTGTGTGTAATTGTTTATTGTTGAGATTGGCACGCTTCCGGCTGGTTTGCGCCGGGTTTATTTTATACCCGTGCTTTGTGGCAGCCTGTACTTGGTACTTGTGTTTTTGTACTTTGTGCTGCCACACTTGTTCGTTGGGCATTTGTTTTGTGACGCGGTTGCCGTAGTAAAGTGCTTTGTCCACTCATCTCTGCTCTCCTGCTCCTGACTTCTATGCACCAGCTACACCCACCTCTTGACACCAGGGATAATGTGATTAACTGGGAGCTTTCAGGTGTCTGATGCTTGTAATACAGTATTTATTCATGACAGTTTAGGCCTTTTTGTGGCACGCTTGTAGGACTCTGATTGTCCAAAAGGGTTCCAACAAGTCTTCTACTGTTGTTTTTCTCTGTAGTTGTCCGGTATCAGGTGACTTGTTGTGTAGTCCTGAACAGAACTGCAGAGTTAATTTTCCTTCCATTCGCTCTGGAAGATGCTTCTTTGAAGATAGAAGTGATCAGTCATTGACAAAAGATTCTGACCGTGTGGTCTAATGATTCTGACCGTGTGGTCTAATGATTCTGACCGTGTGGTCTAATGATTCTGACTGTGTGGTCCTCCAGAGATCCCTGACCCCAGCAGTTGGTCGTTGACCCCTGGATCGTCCTACGTGTATTACTGCTGCAACGAGACAGTGCACGGCGTGGAGTACAACTTCATCCCCGAAACCCACGGAGCCGTCCTGGTCTCTGACATGTCATCGAACTTCCTGTCCCGACCCGTCGACGTTTCCAAGGTAAGGTTGAGCATTTCACTTGGTTCCCACGACACAACCACGCTGCAAAGTCAAAATCGGCTACATCATTAACCTTTATTTAACTAGGCAAGTCCGTTAAGAACAAATTCTTATTTACAATGATGGCCTAGGAACAGTGGGTTAGCTGCCTTGTTCAGGGACAGAACGACATATTTACATCATTAAAATGCATGGAAATGAGATTTAAGGTGCTGATTATGCAGCATAATGTATGCTACGGGAAAGCTTATCAACTACTGCATGGTTTTCTGGGGTTAGCATTTTATTTGACCCAGAAATGACCTAAAACATTAAAGGGTAATAACCCAGTAATAGCTTCCTGTGTGTTTGGTGTTTATTCAATGTGTTATGAATAGTTTGGGCTGATCTTCGCGGGGGCTCAGAAGAACGTGGGCTGTGCTGGTGTTACCGTGGTGATCGTGAGAGAGGATCTCATTGGCCACACTCTGACGGAGTGTCCCGTTGTCCTTAACTACCAAGTGCAGACTCAGAACAACTCCCTGTACAACACACCAGCCTGCTTCAGGTAACACACACAGTGCCTGCTTCAGGTAACACACACACCAGCCTGCTTCAGGTAACACACACACCAGCCTGCTTCAGGTAACACACACAGTGCCTGGCTTCAGGTAACACACACAGTGCCTGGCTTCAGGTAACACACACCAGCCTGCTTCAGGTAACACACACACCAGCCTGCTTCAGGTAACACACACCAGCCTGCTTCAGGTAACACACACAGTGCCTGGCTTCAGGTAACACACACCAGCCTGCTTCAGGTAACACACACACCAGCCTGCTTCAGGTAACACACACAGTGCCTGCTTCAGGTAACACACACACCAGCCTGCTTCAGGTAACACACACACCAGCCTGCTTCAGGTAACACACACACCAGCCTGCTTCAGGTAACACACACAGTGCCTGCTTCAGGTAACACACAGTGCCTGGCTTCAGGTAACACACACAGTGCCTGGCTTCAGCCTGCTTCAGGTAACACACACACCAGTGCCTGCTTCAGGTAACACACACAGCAGCCTGCTTCAGGTAACACACACAGCAGCCTGCTTCAGGTAACACACACAGTGCCTGGCTTCAGGTAACACACACAGTGCCTGGCTTCAGGTAACACACACAGTGCCTGGCTTCAGGTAACACACACAGTGCCTTGGCTTCAGGTAACACACACAGTGCCTGCTTCAGGTAACACACACAGTGCCTGGCTTCAGGTAACACACACCAGTGCCTGGCTTCAGGTAACACACACACCAGCCTGCTTCAGGTAACACACACACCAGCCTGGCTTCAGGTAACACACACACCAGCCTGGCTTCAGGTAACACACACACCAGCCTGGCTTCAGGTAACACACACAGCAGCCTGGCTTCAGGTAACACACACACCAGCCTGGCTTCAGGTAACACACACACCAGCCTGGCTTCAGGTAACACACACACCAGCCTGGCTTCAGGTAACACACACACCAGCCTGCTTCAGGTAACACACACACCAGCCTGGCTTCAGGTAACACACACACCAGCCTGGCTTCAGGTAACACACACACCAGCCTGGCTTCAGGTAACACACACACCAGCCTGGCTTCAGGTAACACACACACCAGCCTGGCTTCAGGTAACACACACACCAGCCTGGCTTCAGGTAACACACACACCAGCCTGGCTTCAGGTAACACACACACCAGCCTGGCTTCAGGTAACACACACACCAGCCTGGCTTCAGGTAACACACACACCAGCCTGGCTTCAGGTAACACACACACCAGCCTGGCTTCAGGTAACACACACACCAGCCTGGCTTCAGGTAACACACACACCAGCCTGGCTTCAGGTAACACACACACCAGCCTGCTTCAGGTAACACACACACCAGCCTGCTTCAGGTAACACACACACCAGCCTGCTTCAGGTAACACACACACCAGCCTGCTTCAGGTAACACACACACCAGCCTGCTTCAGGTAACACACACACCAGCCTGCTTCAGGTAACACACACACCAGCCTGGCTTCAGGTAACACACACACCAGCCTGGCTTCAGGTAACACACACACCAGCCTGGCTTCAGGTAACACACACACCAGCCTGGCTTCAGGTAACACACACACCAGCCTGGCTTCAGGTAACACACACACCAGCCTGGCTTCAGGTAACACACACACCAGCCTGGCTTCAGGTAACACACACACCAGCCTGGCTTCAGGTAACACACACACCAGCCTGGCTTCAGGTAACACACACACCAGCCTGGCTTCAGGTAACACACACACCAGCCTGGCTTCAGGTAACACACACACCAGCCTGGCTTCAGGTAACACACACAGTGCCTGGCTTCAGGTAACACACACACAGTGCCTGGCTTCAGGTAACACACACACAGTGCCTGGCTTCAGGTAACACACACACAGTGCCTGGCTTCAGGTAACACACACACAGTGCCTGGCTTCAGGTAACACACACACAGTGCCTGGCTTCAGGTAACACACACACAGTGCCTGGCTTCAGGTAACACACACACAGTGCCTGGCTTCAATTACTGCAGGGTTACAGCAGGTTGCAGGCTTTTGTTCCAACCAAGCATTACAACCCCCCCTCTCTCTCTCTGCCTCTCTCTCTCTCTCTCTCTCTCCCCGCCTTTCTCTCTCTCTCTCCCGCCTCTCTATCTCTCTCTCTCTCTCTCTCTCTCTCTCTCTCCCTTTCAATTCAATTTAAGGTCTTCATTGGCATGGGAAACATAAGTTTACATTGCCAAAGCAAGTGAAATAGATAATAAACAAAAATGAACAGTTAACATTACACTCACAAAAGTTCCAAAATAATAGTCATTTCAAATGTCATTATGTATATTTACAGTGTTGTATTAATGTGCAAATAGTTAAAGTATGAAAGGGTAAATAAATCAACATAAATATGGGTTGTATTTACAATGGTGTTTGTTCTACACTGGTTTCCATTTTCTTGTAGCAACAGGTCACAAATCTTGCTGCTGTGATGTCACACTGTGGTATTTCACCCAGTAGATATGGGAGTTTATCAAAATTGGGTTTTCAAATTCCTTCACTGCCGTATAGTGGACCCCACCCTTCACTACCGTATAGTGGACCCCACACTTCCCTGCCGTATAGTGGACCCCACACTTCCCTGCCGTATAGTGGACCCCACCCTCCACTGCCGTATAGTGGACCCCACCCTCCACTGCCGTATAGTGGACCCCACCCTCCACTGCCGTATAGTGGACCCCACCCTCCACTGCCGTATAGTGGACCCCACCCTTCACTGCCGTATAGTGGACCCCACCCTTCACTGCCGTATAGTGGACCCCACCCTTCACTGCCGTATAGTGGACCCCACCCTTCACTGCCGTATAGTGGACCCCACCCTTCACTGCCGTATAGTGGACCCCACCCTTCACTGCCGTATAGTGGACCCCACCCTTCACTGCCGTACAGTGGACCCCACCCTTCACTGCCGTACAGTGGACCCCACCCTTCACTGCCGTATAGTGGACCCCACCCTTCCCTGCCGTATAGTGGACCCCACCCTTCACTGTCGTATAGTGGACCCCACCCTTCACTGTCGTATAGTGGACCCCACCCTTCACTGTCGTATAGTGGACCCCACCCTTCACTGCCGTATAGTGGACCCCACCCTTCACTGCCGTATAGTGGACCCCACCCTTCACTGCCGTATAGTGGACCCCACCCTTCACTGCCGTATAGTGGACCCCACCCTTCACTGCCGTATAGTGGACCCCACCCTTCACTGCCGTATAGTGGACCCCACCCTTCACTGCCGTATAGTGGACCCCACCCTTCACTGCCGTATAGTGGACCCCACCCTTCACTGCCGTATAGTGGACCCCACCCTTCACTGCCGTATAGTGGACCCCACCCTTCACTGCCGTATAGTGGACCCCACCCTTCACTGCCGTATAGTGGACCCCACCCTTCACTGCCGTATAGTGGACCCCACCCTTCACTGCCGTATAGTGGACCCCACCCTTCACTGCCGTATAGTGGACCCCACCCTTCACTGCCGTATAGTGGACCCCACCCTTCACTGCCGTATAGTGGACCCCACCCTTCACTGCCGTATAGTGGACCCCACCCTTCACTGCCGTATAGTGGACCCCACCCTTCACTGCCGTATAGTGGACCCCACCCTTCACTGCCGTATAGTGGACCCCACCCTTCACTGCCGTATAGTGGACCCCACCCTTCACTGCCGTACAGTGGACCCCACCCTTCACTGCCGTACAGTGGACCCCACCCTTCACTGCCGTACAGTGGACCCCACCCTTCACTGCCGTACAGTGGACCCCACCCTCCACTGCCGTACAGTGGACCCCACCCTTCACTGCCGTACAGTGGACCCCACCCTCCACTGCCGTACAGTGGACCCCACCCTCCACTGCCGTACAGTGGACCCCACCCTTCACTGCCGTACAGTGGACCCCACCCTTCACTGCCGTACAGTGGACCCCACCCTTCACTGCCGTACAGTGGACCCCACCCTTCACTGCCGTATAGTGGACCCCACCCTTCACTGCCACTACGTACCACCTTCATCCCTACTATCCGTACCATCACCCCTACTACTACCCGTACCACCATCACCCCTACTACCCATACCTTCACCCCTACTACCCATACCTTCACCCCTACTACCCGTACCACCTTCACCCCTACTTACCCGTACCATCACCCCTACTACCCGTACCATCACCCCTACTAACCGTACAACTATGTACCACCATCACCCCTACTACCCGTACCACTACGTACCACCATCACCCCTACTACCCGTACCATCACCCCTACTACCCGTACCACTACGTACCACCATCACCCCTACTACCCGTACCATCACCCCTACTACCCGTACCATCACCCCTACTAACCGTACAACTATGTACCACCATCACCCCTACTACCCGTACCACTACGTACCACCTTCACCCCTACTACCCGTACCATCACCCCTACTACCCGTACCATCACCCCTACTACCCGTACCACTACGTACCACCATCACATCACCCGTACCACTACGTACCACCATCACCCCTACTACCCGTACCACTACGTACCACCATCACATCACCCGTACCACTACGTACCACCATCACATCACCCGTACCACTACGTACCACCATCACCCCTACTACCCGTACCACTACGTACCACCATCACCCCTACTACCCGTACCACTACGTACCACCATCACCCCTACTACCCGTACCACTACGTACCACCTTCACCCCTACTACCCGTACCATCACCCCTACTACCCGTACCATCACCCCTACTACCCGTACCACTACGTACCACCTTCACCCCTACTACCCGTACCATCACCCCTACTACCCGTACCACTACGTACCACCTTCACCCCTACTACCCGTACCATCACCCCTACTACCCGTACCACCTTCACCCCTACTACCCGTACCACCATCACATCACCCGTACCACTACGTACCACCATCACCCCTACTACCCGTACCACTACTATTTGGAATAATAATCACAGAGATGAACTCCTTCCTGTTGTTGTACCTTCTTGTTAAGTTTTAGCCAAATGTGGTTAGTATATATATTTTTATTTAATTCAGTCCTGCTTATGCTAAATGATGATTCCACCTAAGTCTCGGCCCCGTTGAACATTTGTATGTTTGATTGATGGTAGTAAACTTTCTCTATAGCCTGAGGGACACTGAGTGTCTATGTCTCCACGACACCATGTTTCCAGTAGGATTATGACGTCCTGTCCCTTGATGTTTTTAATCAATTCTGGATTTGTTGTTTTAGAACCAAAATACAAAGAGTATAGGTCTTATAGTACAAAACATTAGGAACACCTGCTCTTTCCATGACAGACTGACCAGGTGAATCCAGGTGAAGTTATGATCCCTTATTTGTTAAATCGCTTGTTAAATCCACTTCAATCAGTGTAGATGAAGGGGAGGAGACGGGTTAAATCCTTGAGACAATTGAGACGTGGATTGTGTATGTGTGCCATTCAGAGGTTGAAAGGGCATGACAAAATATTTAAGTGCCTTTGAATGGGGTATGGTAGTAGGTACCAGGCGCACCGGTTTGTGTCAAGAACTGCAACGCTGCTGTTTTTTTAGTGTCCCGTGTGGATCAAGAACGGTGACTCGACGAAATGAGGCTGTTCTGGGGGCCAAAAGGGGGTACAACTCAATATTAGGAAAGTGTTCCTAATGTTTTGTACACTCAGTGTATCTCTCTCTCTAGTATCTACATCATGAGTCTAACATGAGATGAACACAGTCCACTAGTCTAACAGGCAGCGTGAGATGGTGTTCCTAATGTTTTGTACACTCAGTGTATCTCTCTCTCTAGTATCTACATCATGAGTCTAACATGAGATGAACACAGTCCACTAGTCTAACAGGCAGCGTGAGATGGTGTTCCTAATGTTTTGTACACTCAGTGTATCTCTCTCTCTAGTATCTACATCATGAGTCTAACATGAGATGAACACAGTCCACTAGTCTAACAGGCAGCGTGAGATGGTGTTCCTAATGTTTTGTACACTCAGTGTATCTCTCTCTCTAGTATCTACATCATGAGTCTGGTTCTGGAGTGGATAAAGAACAACGGAGGTGTTGACGCCATGGAAACGCTTAACAAGAAGAAGTCCAGTATGATCTATGATATCATCAACTCCTCCAACCACTTCTACACGTTAGTATCCTTTCAGAGGGAGAGGGGGGGGGGAAGGGGAGGGAGGGAGGGAGAGTGGGAGGAAGGAAGAGAGGGAGGGAGGGAGGGAGGGAGAGGGAGGAAGGGAGAGGGGGAGGAAGGAAGAGAGGGAGGGAGAGGGAGGAAGGGAGAGGGGGAGGAAGGGGGAGGAAGAGAGAGAGAGGGGAGGAAGGAAGAGAGAGAGAGAGGGAGGAAGGAAGAGAGAGAGGGGGAGAGGAAGGGGGGGGATTCTGAACAGAAAATAACATTCAGTAGGCTCAATCCTGTTTCCATGGTAACTGCCGTGTATTGGGAAGTATTACAAGGTGTTCGGTTTACAAGATGGAGTGTGTAAAATGTATACCTGTGTAACATGTTGTGAGCATGCCTGTCTCCATGGTAACTCGCGTGTGTGTGTGTTACGTGGTCAGGTGTCCGGTGGACGTGGCGTGTCGTAGTCGTATGAACGTCCCGTTCCGCGTGGGGAAGAAACACGGTGACGAAACTCTGGAGAAGGAGTTCCTGGACGGGGCCTCCAAACTGGGGATGATCTCACTGAAGGGACACAGGTACACACACACACACACACACACACACACACACACAGTGTACATGTGTGACTGGTGGGTAAGAGGGGTCCTCCGTCTGTGTCTCTGCTCAAGGTGTGTTTGTGTAATTTAATAACCATGTAACCAGCGGTGGAAAAATACTCAATCGTCATAGTTGAGTAAAAGTAAAGATTCCTTCATAGAAAAGGACTCAAGTAAAAGTGAAAGTCACCCGGTAAAATACTACTTGAGTAAAAGTCTAAAAGTATTTGGTTTTAAATGTACTTCAGTATCAAAAGTAAATGTAATCGCTAACATATACTCTAAAGTAAAAGTGTAAACCATTCCTTATATGAAGCAAACCAGACGGCATCATAAAACAATAGGCAGGGTCACGCGGTCACGCCAGGGTCACGCTCCAACAACAGACGTGTGCCGCCCTATGGAACTCCCGGTCACGGCTGGTTGTGACACAGCCTGAGATCGAACCCGGGTCTGTAGTGACGCCTCAACACTGCGATGCAGTGCCTTAGACCGCTGCGCCACCCGGGAAGCTGCTGTTGGCTTTGATTGGCGGGTCCTTTTAAAGGGGACTTCTCTGATTTTCTCTAAATGTCCTTTCACAAAGTTTCCTAAACGTAGACTGTCTGGACTCTCTGTAGTAATAATCCAACGCTCTTGACATGATGTCATCTTGTAAATGGCCTGTTTTCACTCGCTTCATTACTGCGTCGTTTCTTCAAAGAATGGTGACCTCCCCTTTTTAGACCCTGAACAGGTATGTCTGTCTCTCTGTCTGTCTGTCTGCGGGAGGAATACGTCTGTCTGTCTGAGGAATACGTCTGTCTGTCTGTGAGAGGAATATGTCTGTCTGTCTGTCTGTCTGTGAGAGGAATACGTCTGTCTGTCTGAGGAATACGTCTGTCTGTCTGTCTGAGGAATACGTCTGTCTGTCTGTGAGAGGAATACGTCTGTCTGTCTGTCTGTCTGTCTGTGAGAGGAATACATCTTTGTATCGATCTGTCTCTATTTGCTCATGGTGTTTGTGTCTCCCCCTACAGGTCAGTGGGAGGAGTACGTCTCTGTATCGATCTGTCTCTATTTGCTCATGGTGTTTGTGTCTCCCCCTACAGGTCAGTGGGAGGAGTACGTGCGTCTCTCTACAACGCTGTGACAGTGGAAGACGCTCAGGTTCTGGCCAATTACATGAAGGAGTTCCTTAAGGAGCACCAATAGGAGAAGGCCATACAGCATGCTGGACCAATCAGAGCAGGCTATGCTGCTGGATCTGTGGGACCAGGGTTCATTCAGTAAGGTGAAACATTCACAACGTAACAGATAGAGATGTACTGAATAGACCTGACAGCCAATCATATTGTACCTGACAGCCAATCATATTGTACCTGACAGCCAATCATATTGTACCTGACAGCCAATCATATTGTACCTGACAGCCAATCATATTGTACCTGACAGCCAATCATATTGTACCTGACAGCCAATCATATTGTACCTGACAGCCAATCAAATCAAATGATATTAGTTACGTAGACCTTAACCAACAATGCAGTTTTAAAATATATGGATAAGAATAAGAGATAATTGTAAGTAATTAAAGAGCTGCAGTGTGTATGATGTATATGATACATTTCTATCTGACTGTTTTGTAATGTTGAACTTTCCTGAACATGACCCCAGACTGACCCCAGACCACATGCTGACCCCAGACCAGCTCAACACATTGACCCCAGACCAACACATTGACCCCAGACCAGCTCACTGACCCCAGACCAGCTCAACACACTGACCCCAGACCAGCTCAACACACTGACCCCAGACCAACACACTGACCCCAGACCAGCTCAACACACTGACCCCAGACCAACACACTGACCCCAGACCAGCTCAACACACTGACCCCAGACCAACACACTGACCCCAGACCAGCTCAACACACTGACCCCAGACCAACACACTGACCCCAGACCAGCTCAACACACTGACCCCAGACCAGCTCAACACACTGACCCCAGACCAGCTCAACACACTGACCCCAGACCAGCTCAACACACTGACCCCAGACCAGCTCAACACACTGACCCCAGCTCAACACACTGACCCCAGACCAACACAACACACTGACCCCAGACCAACACACTGACCCCAGACCAACACACTGACCCCAGACCAGCTCAACACACTGACCCCAGACCAGCTCAACACACTGACCCCAGACCAGCTCAACACACTGACCCCAGACCAGCTCAACACACTGACCCCAGACCAGCTCAACACACTGACCCCAGACCAGCTCAACACACTGACCCCAGACCAGCTCAACACACTGACCCCAGACCAGCTCACTGACCCCAGACCAGACCAACACACTGACCCCAGACCAGCTCAACACACTGACCCCAGACCAGCTCAACACACTGACCCCAGACCAGACCAACACACTGACCCCAGACCAGCTCAACACACTGACCCCAGACCAGCTCAACACACTGACCCCAGACCAGCTCAACACACTGACCCCAGACCAGCTCAACACACTGACCCCAGACCAACACACTGACCCCAGCTCAACACACTGACCCCAGCTCAACACACTGACCCCAGACCAACACACTGACCCCAGACCAGCTCAACACACTGACCCCAGCTCAACACACTGACCCCAGCTCAACTCACTGACCCCAGCTCAACACACTGACCCCAGACCAGCTCAACACACTGACCCCAGACCAATCTCTCCAGACTTTTTAACTTTGTGTGTTACTAGTAGTAGAATCCATGAGTTCAGGATGCCATTTGGGTCAGACACATAGAGGATATAGCTGTGGTGTTACTAGTAGTAGAATCCATGAGTTCAGGGTGCCGTTTGGGTCAGACACCATAGAGGATATAGCTGTGGTGTTACTAGTAGTAGAATCCATGAGTTCAGGGTGCCGTTTGGGTCAGACACCATAGAGGATATAGCTGTGGTGTTACTAGTAGTAGAATCCATGAGTTCAGGGTGCCGTTTGGGTCAGACACCATAGAGGATATAGCTGTGGTGAGGTGCACTTTTTACCAGAGTGTTGGAAAGGCAGTGTTACAAATGCCTTAACCACTTTGATATTGTCTCTCTTGTCGCTTGTTAACTCTAGCTGTATCAAGTTTGTGGATTTACTAACGATCAGTGCATTTATTTACACAGATAAATGTTGAATGTTTCTGTTTCTGTCTAAAGTGTTATTGACATTCCATTAAAAACAAACTCTTTAACTTGCATGTTATTCCTGTCTTCTTTTATGTTGTACTATATGAGATACTGACACGGATGAATCCACGTTACTGAAGAGGCCACTAGGTGGCGCCACTGACACCGGGATGAATCCACGTTACTGAACAGGCCACTAGGTGGCGCCACTGACACAGGGATGAATCCACGTTACTGAACAGGCCACTAGGTGGCGCCACTGACCCAGGGATGAATCCACGTTACTGAAGAGGCCACTAGGTGGCGCCACTGACACAGGGATGAATCCACGTTACTGAACAGGCCACTAGGTGGCGCCACTGACACAGGGATGAATCCACGTTACTGAACAGGCCACTAGGTGGCGCCACTGACACAGGGATGAATCCACGTTACTGAACAGGCCACTAGGTGGCGCCACTGACACAGGGATGAATCCACGTTACTGAACAGGCCACTAGGTGGCGCCACTGACACAGGGATGAATCCACGTTACTGAACAGGCCCCTAGGTGGAGCCACTGACACAGGGATGAATCCATGTTACTGAACAGGCCACTAGGTGGCGCCACTGACACAGGGATGAATCCACGTTACTGAACAGGCCACTAGGTGGCGCCACTGACACAGGGATGAATCCACGTTACTGAACAGGCCACTAGGTGGAGCCACTGACACAGGGATGAATCCATGTTACTGAACAGGCCACTAGGTGGCGCCACTGACACAGGGATGAATCCACGTTACTGAACAGGCCACTAGGTGGAGCTACGTTAATGTGGTGGTAGGGGTCACATGAAGTCAATTCTGTTCTGAGGACTAACCTAATACAGTATATTTACACAACTCTGTCCTGAGTCTTCACGTATCCAAAAGTCTTAAATTCTGTCTTTTGTCTCGGATCTGGGTCGGGTCTGATATAATTGTGTTTACCAACTGGACCCGATTGGACCCGTCCTCTGTTAATTCAATATGTGTGAGGTGATGAGAAACTGCACAAGCTTGTTATTTGTATCAGCCAATTACAACTCAATAAAACGTATAGCTTCTGTCCAGCGTAAACTGGTTCCGGCTGTTCCCTTCATGTGCACCTGCTGCTGAGGAGAGAGGGGCTGCGTTCCAACCTCACAGTAGACAGCCCTCGGCCCTAAACACGTTCCAACCTCAAAGTAGACAGCCCTCGGCCCTAAACACGTTCCAACCTCAAAGTAGACAGCCCTCGGCCCTAAACACGTTCCAACCTCAAAGTAGACAGCCCTCGGCCTTAAACACTCAGTCCTTGAATGACATTTTACATCGTCACATCCGAGTGTACATTAAATGTCCCTTGCCCAAGCGAGGGAGAGTGATGATCGGAGAGGCAACGTCCTTGGTGGAAATCTGGAAGTTGAGCTTAAAAACAACCAACCTAAAGGTAGTAATGTACCTAGTAAGCTAACGTATCAAGCTAGCACTCCTGTCAGGTAGCTAGCTACAGAATTAATTTACCTAGTTAGCTAACGTATCTAGCTAGCACTCCTGTCAGGTAGCTAGCCTGTCTAGCCCCGGCGTTCCGCTAGCGGAACTCCTCCCACATTCCACTGAAAAGGCAGAGCGCGAAATTCAAAAAATATGTTTTAGAAATATTTAACTTTCACACATTAACAAGTCCAATACAGCAAATGAAAGATACACATCTTGTGAATCCAGTCAACATGTCCGATTTTTAAAATGTTTTACAGCGAAAACACCACATATATTTATGTTAGCTCACCACCAAATACAAAAAAGGACAGACATTTTTCACAGCACAGGTAGCATGCACGAAACCAACCAAACTAACCAAGAACCAACCAAACTAACCAAGAAACAACGTCATCAGATGACAGTCCTATAACATGTTACACAATAACATGTTCGAAAAATTTGCATATTTGGGGTATAAATCAGTTTTACATTGCTGCTACCATCACAGCTACCGTCAGAAATAGCACCGAAGCAGCCAGAGTAATTATAGAGACCAACGTGAAATACCTAAATACTCATCATAAAACATTTCTGAAAAATCGATGGTGTACAGCAAATTAAAGACAAACATCTTGTGAATCCAGCCAATATTTCCGATTTTTTAAGTGTTTTACAGCGAAAACACAATATAGCATTATATTAGCTTACTACAATAGCCTACCACACAACCGCATTCATTCATCAAGGCACGTTAGCGATAGCAATAGGCACGTTAGCGTTAGCGAATAAACCAGCAAAAGATATTAATTTTCACTAACCTTCATAAACCTTCATCAGATGACAGTCCTATAACATCAGGTTATACATACACTTATGTTTTGTTCGAAAATTTGCATATTTAGAGCTGAAATCAGTGGTTATCCATTATGCTAACGTAGCATCTTTTTCCCAGAATGTGCGGATATTTCTATTAGACTCTCACCTATTCTGACCAAATAGCTATTCATAAACATTACAAAAAAATACATGTTGTATAGGAAACGATAGATTCATTAGTTCTTAATGCAATCGCGGTGTTAGAATTCTAAAAATATCTTCATTACGACATAAGGCTTACGTTATGGCGAGAGATGCCCAAAACATGGGCGCAAAACTACTAGTACACAGTTCGACAGATACAGTGGGGAGAACAAGTATTTGATACACTGCCGATTTTGCAGGTTTTCCTACTTACAAAGCATGTAGAGGTCTGTAATTTTGATCATAGGTACACTTCAACTGTGAGAGACGGAATCTAAAACAAAAATCCAGAAAATCACGTTGTATGATTTTTAAGTAAATCATTTGCATTTTATTGCATGACATAAGTATTTGATCACCTACCAACCAGTAAGAATTCAGGCTCTCACAGACCTGTTAGTTTTTCTTTAAGAAGCCCTCCTGTTCTCCACTCATTACCTGTATTAACTGCACCTGTTTGAACTCGTTACCTGTATAAAAGACACCTGTCCACACACTCAATCAAACAGATTCCAACCTCTCCACAATGGCCAAGACCAGAGAGCTGTGTAAGGACATTAGGGATAAAATTGTAGACCTGCACAAGGCTGGGATGGGCTACAGGACAATAGGCAAGCAGCTTGGGGAGAAGGCAACAACTGTTGGCGCAATTATTAGAAAATGGAAGAAGTTCAAGATGACGGTCAATCACCCTCGGTCTGGGGCTCCATGCAAGATCTCACCTCGTGGGGCATCAATGATCATGAGGAAGGTGAGGGATCAGCCCAGGACTACACGGCAGGACCTGGTCAATGACCTGAAGAGAGCTGGGACCACAGTCTCAAAGAAAACCATTAGTAACACACTACGCCATCATGGATTAAAATCCTGCAGCGCACGCAAGGTCCCCCTGCTCAAGCCAGCGCATGTCCAGGCCCGTCTGAAGTTTGCCAATGACCATCTGGATGATCCAGAGGAGGAATGGGAGAAGGTCATGTGGTCTGATGAGACAAAAATAGAGCTTTTTGGTCTAAACTCCACTCGCCGTGTTTGGAAGAAGAAGAAGGTTTAGTACAACCCCAAGAACACCATCCCAAACGTGAAGCATGGAGGTGGAAACATCATTCTTTGGGGATGCTTTTCTGCAAAGGGGACAGGACGACTGCACCGTATTGAGGGGTGGATGGATGGGGCCATGTATCGCGAGATCTTGGCCAACAACCTCCTTCCCTCAGTAAGAGCATTGAAGATGGGTCGTAGCTGGGTCTTCCAGCATGACAACAACCCGAAACACACAGCCAGGGCAACTAAGGAGTGGCTCCGTAAGAAGCATCTCAAGGTCCTGGAGTGGCCTAGCCAGTCTCCAGATCTGAACCCAATAGAAAATCTTAGGAGGGAGCTGAAAGTCCGTATTGCCCAGCGACAGCCCCGCAACCTGAAGGATCTGGAGAAGGTCTGTATGGAGGAGTGGGCCAAAATCCCTGCTGCAGTGTGTGCAAACCTGGTCAAGAACTACAGGAAACGTATGATCTCTGTAATTGCAAACAAAGGTTTCTGTACCAAATATTAAGTTCTGCTTTTCTGATGTATCAAATACTTATGTCATGCAATAAAATGCAAATTAATTACTTAAAAATCATACAATGTGATTTTCTGGATTTTTGTTTTAGATTCTGTCTCTCACAGTTGAAGTGTACCTATGATCAAAATTACAGACCTCTACATGCTTTGTAAGTAGGAAAACCTGCAAAATCGGCAGTGTATCAAATACTTGTTCTCCCCACTGTATATGTAATAGCATCACAAAATGCGTCCTACTTTTGGTGATCTTCCATCAGAATGTTGTACAAGGGGTCCTTTGTCCAGAACCGTCTTTGTTTGGTATTAGAATGTCGTTTTTCCCTCTTGAATTAGCAAGCACACTGGCCCAGTGGCGCAAAGCTCTCCTTCGTGAACAAAGTCAAACAACGCAACACGCCTAACGTCCCGAAAAAATTTCAATAATCTAATAAAACTATATTGAAAAAACATACTTTACGATGATATTGTGACATGTATCAAATAAAATCAAAGCCGGAGATAGTATTCGCCTATAACGACAGCTTTTCAAAAGGCAATTACAGGTCCCTCCACGCGCCTTCCAGAAAACCGAAAATGTAGGACACGTCATTCCAAGAGGATTCATTCCATCTCAGACCAAGATAATCAACTCATTTCTTCTCTCACTTCCTCTTGACATCTAGGGGAAGGTGTATGACGTGCACGTATAGTCATACGTATCATGCCCATTTATAGGCAGGTCCTTGAACACAGCATCGAATTCAGACTTTCCACTTCCTGGTCAGAAAGTGTGCTGCCAAATGAGTTCTGTTTTACCCAGAGTTTTCTATCCAATAGTAATAATAATATGCATATTATACGAGCAAGAATTGAGTACGAGGCCGTTTAAATTGGGCACGAATTTCCCCCAAAGTGAAAGCAGCGCCCTCTGTCCTCAACAGGCTAGCTACAGTATTAATTCACCTAGTAAGCTAACATATCTAGCTAGCAGTCCTGTCAGGTAGCTAGCTACAGAATTAATTTACCTAGTAAGCTAACGTATCTAGCTAGCACTCCTGTCAGGTAGCTAGCTACAGTATGAATGTACCTAGCAAGCTAACATATCTAGCTAGCACTCCTGTCAGGTAGCTAGCTACAGTTATCCATAGCTGGCTAGCTAGTTTTATAGTTTGGTCATTTATAACAATACATTTCAGAATTCCCCAAAATATGTTTATGAATCTAGCTACATTTTACAGGCTCCTCACTATGAGACATGTTGATTGTTGATTCAATTTGACACTTCGTGGCCACCAGAGTTTGACATGTGACTACAGTTTGCATTGAATTTTGGGTCATATCAACCCCACAACCAAAGTTGTTCACTCGCTCCGTCTAGCTAAATTGAGGGCCAATTGGAACCCTACTTAACTTCTTGCGGATTAGTGGGACGCTAGCGTTTCGACACCTCCCATTTCGACACCTTCCGGTGAAATTGAAGAGCGCCAAATTCAAATTAAATTACTATAAATATTAAACTTTTCATGAAATCACAAGTGCAAATACATCAAAATAAAGCTTAACTTGTTGTTAATCCAGCCGCCGTGTCAGATTTCAAAAAGGCTTTACGGCGAAAGCAAACCATGCGATTATCTGAGGACAGCGCCCAGCACACAAATGCAAAACAAATCATTTTCAAGCAGGGAGTCGCGACACGAAAGTCAGAAAATAGCGATATAATATATGCCTTACCTTTGAAGATTTTCTTCTGTTGGCACTCCAAAAGGTCCCAGTTACATCACAAATGGTCCTTTTTGTTCGATAATGTCCTTCTTTATATCCATAAAAACTCAGTTTAGCTGGCGCGCTTCAGTCAATAATCCACCCAGTTTCCCTCCATCAAATTGCATACAAAATGAATCCCAAACGTTACTAATAAACTTTTCCAAACAAGTCAAACAACGTTTAAAATCAAACAATAGGTACCCTAATATGCAAATAAACTATCAAATTTAAGACGGAGAATCGTTATTGTCTTTACCGGAGAAAAATACCAAAGAACACACTCTCATTCACGTGCTTGGAAACACTACAGCCAAAATGGGAGCCACCTTGAAAAACTACAATTTCTGCCTAATTTTTCCAAAAACCAGCATGAAACTCTTTCTAAAGACTGTTGACATCTAGTGGAAGCCCTAGGAACTGCCTATTATAAAAGTGCCAGCCATTGAAATCAGTGGTAGGATGAATTTTTGGGGGGGATGGTTTGTCCTCTGGGTTTCGCCTGCCATTTCAGTTCTGTTATACTCACAGACATTACATTTACATTTACATTTAAGTCATTTAGCAGACGCTCTTATCCAGAGCGACTTACAAATTGGAAAGTTCATACATATTCATCCTGGTCCCCCCGTGGGGAATGAACCCACAACCCTGGCGTTGCAAGCGCCATGCTCTACCAACTGAGCCACACGGGACATTATTTTAACAGTTTTAGAAACTTTAGAGTGTTTTCTATCCAAATCGACCAATTATATGCATATCCTAGCTTCTGGGCCTGAGTAGTTTACTTTGGGCACGCTTTTCATCCGGACATCAAAATACCGCCCCCTATCCCAAAGAAGTTAAGATGGCAATCAAACTGCATCTGGTTTCGACAGGGATTCCCCCGAGGAAAAGTGGCTTGCGCAAGGGGCTGAGGGGGTAAAAATAACGTGTTTGGACTGCAGCCTTTCTCTCAGGTTCTCTAGGCCTTCTCTTCCTTGTATATTTTATTTTTTAAATATTCATATCATTCACTGGACTCCTAAGCCTATAGTCATATACAAATATGCAAATGCCCTGATAAATTAAGTGCTCAACTCTTCAACAGCTGAACCGTGAGGTGGACAATTATTGTTTTAGGAAAGTTTTTTAAAAAACTATAAAACAAATGGCTATAAAGTTTTGAATATGCTACACATCGAAATACAATTTGTTATATGCATTTAAAGACGTAACTGGATCATTTGGCCAATAGGTCCGGTGTCTTAATGGCGCTGGCAGCTCCCAGTCTCTTTCTCCCTTTTTCTACTGTCAGATCTGAACGGAGTTTTAGATCCAAACGGGTCTGTTTTTCCACAGGCCTTTTCGGGAACGAGTCTGACTGTCCTTGAGTGCATTCGGGACGGGTTTCTGTTTAAAAAATTTTTTTTTAATGCATATCAGGTTGGGTGGAAAAGCCACAGATCAATTTTTTGGGACACATGAAGACCTCTAGTTTTGAGGGCAAACCTAATACAGTACATTTACAACTTAGGTTTCTAACATTAGTCATTTGCTGCTTTCAGCCCAGGCTGAAAAACACAACTCTAGATTTCTTACATACTCTTGTTAGTGAGGCTTGCAAAGCAACAGTTTCCACTTTAAATCTTCAACATACTTATTATTATTATTCTTTAGCACACTATGATGTTCCCACTGTGATGATTAGAACGTATCCAAACCAGAAACCCTGGGTAGATGGCAACATTCACACAAAACTGAAAGCGTGAACCACCACATTTAACCACGGCAAGGTGACTGGGAACATGGACGTGTACAAACAGACCAGCTACGACCTCTGTAAAGAAATCAGAAAGGCAAAACGACAGTATAGGGGACAAAGTGGAGTCACAATTCAACAGATCAGACATGAGACTTACTGTATGTGGACTCCAAACATTCCTGTACCCAAGAAAGCGAAGGTAACTGAACTAAATGACTGTTGCCCAGTAGCACTCACATCTGTCATCATGAATTGCTTTGAGAGGGTAGTTAAGGACCATATCACCTCCACCCTACCTGACACCCTAGACCCACTACAATTTGCATACCGCCGCAACAGATCCACAGATGATGCAATCGCCATCGCACTGCACACTGCCCTATCCCATCTGGACAAGAGGAATACCTATGTAAGACTGCTGGTCATTAACTACAGCTCAGCCTTCAACACCATAGTACCCTCCAAGCTCATCACTGAGACCCCGCCCTGTGCAACTGGGTTCTGGACTTCCTGACGAACCGCCCCCAGGTGATGAGGGTAGGAAACAACACCTCCGCCACACTGATCCTCAACACACATTCCCC
The DNA here is from genome assembly GCF_045679555.1 of Salvelinus alpinus. Lineage (NCBI taxonomy): Eukaryota > Metazoa > Chordata > Actinopteri > Salmoniformes > Salmonidae > Salvelinus > Salvelinus alpinus. The sequence continues at coordinate 1,593,056 of NC_092104.1, read as the reverse complement.
ACAAGGGTACTCCACAAGGGTGCGTGCTCAACCCCCTCCTGTACTCTCTGTTCACCCATGGACTGGGGCACCACAAGGGTGCGTGCTCAACCCCCTCCTGTACTCTCTGTTCACCCATGGACTGGGGCACCACAAGGGTGCGTGCTCAACCCCCTCCTGTACTCTCTGTTCACCCATGGACTGGGGCTCCACAAGGGTGCGTGCTCAACCCCCTCCTGTACTCTCTGTTCACCCATGGACTGGGGCACCACAAGGGTGCGTGCTCAACCCCCTCCTGTACTCTCTGTTCACCCATGACTACGTGGCTACGCACGCCTACAACTCAAATCATTAAGTTTGCTGACGACACAAAAGGTGGTAGGTCTGATTACCAACAATGCCGACATAGCCTACAGGGAGGAGGTGAGAGCCCTGGCGGTGGTGCCAGGAAAATAACCTCTCCCTCAACGTCAACAAAACGATGGAGCTGATCATGGACTTCGCAGAGAGAGCATGCCCCCATCCACATCAACGGGGCCGCAGTGGAGGGGGTGAAAACCATAATTAGGTCTGATTACCAACAATGCCGACATAGCCTACAGGGAGGAGGGGAGAGCCCTGGCGGTGGTGCCAGGAAAATAACCTCTCCCTCAACGTCAACAAAACGATGGAGCTGATCATAGACTTCAGAATAGCGCAGAGAGAGCATGCCCCCATCCACATCAACGGGGCCGCAGTGGAGGGGGTGAAAACCATAATTACGTTTGCAGATGACACAACAGTGCTAGGCCTGATCAACGACGAGACAGCCTATAGGGAGGTGGTCTGAGACCTGGCAGTGTGGTGCCAGGACAACAACCTCTCCCTCAATGTGATCAAGACAAAAGGAAATGATTGTGGACTACAGGCTACAGGAAAAGGAGGACCGAGCACGCCCCCATTCTCATCGACGGGGCTATAGTGCAGCAGGTTGAGAGCTTCAAGTTCCTTGGTGTCCACAAGACAGTCGTGAAGAGGGCACGACAAAGCCTATTCCCCCTCAGGAGACTGAAAAGATTTGTCATGGGTCAGATCCTCAAAAGGTTCTACAGCTGCACCATCGAGAGCATGGTTGGTTGGTTGCATCACTGCCTGATATGGCAACTGCTCGGCCTCCGACTGCAAGGCACTACAGAGGGTAGTGTGTACAGCCCAGTACATCACTGGGGCCAAGCTTCCTGCTATCCAGGACCTCTATATCAGGTGTCAGAGGAAGGCCCTAAAAATTGTCAAAGTCTCCAGTCACTCTAGTCGTGGACTGTTCTCTCTGCTACCGCACGGCAAGCGGTACCGGAGCGCCAAGTCTAGGTCCAAGAGGCTTCTAAACAGCTACTACCCTCAAGCCATAAGACTCCTGAACAGCTAATCAAAGGGCTTTCCAGACCTCTCTTTTACGCTGCTGCTACTCTCTGTTTATAATCTATGCATAATCACTTTAACTCTACCTACATGTACATATGAACTCAATTACCTCAACTAACCTGTACTAACTCAGCAAAAGAATAAACATCCGCTAACTGTCAACTGTGTTTATTTTCAGCAAACTTAAGATGTGTAAATATTTGTATCAACATAACAAGATTCAACAACTGAGACATATAAACTGCACAAGTTCCACAGACATGTGACTAACAGAAATTGAATAATGTGTCCCTGAACAAAGGGGGGGTCAAAATCAAAAGTAACAGTCAGTATCTGGTGTGGCCACCAGCTGCAGTGAAGTGCATCCTCCTCATGGACTGCACCAGATGTGCCAGTTCTTGCTGTGAGATGTTACCCCACTCTTCCACCAAGGCACCTGCAAATTCCCAGACATTTCTGGGTGGAATGGCCCTAGCCCTCACCCTCCGATCCAACAGGTCCCAGACGTACTCAATGGGATTGAGATCCGGGCTCTTCGCTGGCCATGGCAGAACACTGACATTCCTGTCTTGCAGAAAATCACGCACAGAATGAGCAGTATGGCTGGTGGCATTGTCATGCTGGAGGGTCATGTCAGGACGAGCCTGCAGGAAGGGAATGCTCAGCATTGAGATGACAACCAGCTCAGTCCGATGATGCCGTGACACACCGCCACAGACCATGACGGACCGTCCACCTCCAAATCGATCCCGCTCCAGAGTACAGGCCTCGGTGTAACGGTCATTCCTTCGACGATAAACGCGAATCTGAGCCACCGTGCCACCGTGCTTCTACACCTGCATTGCTTGCTGTTTGGGGTTTTAGGCTGGGTTTCTGTACAGCACTTTGAGATATCAGGTGATGTACGAAGGGCTATATAAATACATTTGATTTGATAAAGGGAGAGGTTGTAATCTGAATAAAGGGAGAGGTTGTAATCTGAATAAAGGGAGAGGTTGTAATCTGAATAAAGGGAGAGATTGTAATCTGAATACAGTGAGAGGTTGTAATCTGAATAAAGGGAGAGGTTGTAATCTGAATAAAGGGAGAGGTTGTTGGATTTAAGTAGAACTTTTGTGACTAAGGCCATTCCCCAGGCCGTTGCTGTAAATTAGAATGTGTTCTCAGTCAATTTACCTGGTAAATTAAGGGTTCAAAAAAATGTAATTTGTTAAATGTAGTAATGAATACATTTCTTTAAATTGACAATTCTGTAAACTGTCTTGTGTTGGTTTTAAGAGATGACGTGCAGGAGCATGCTGGGATTTGTAGTTTTGCATGATGTCTACTTTGATGCTAATTAACATAAATAGAGCCAAATATATTGATAAAAGTCACCTTGTCCAAGAGAGATTTACATGTTTTATTTAACCTTTTTAACTAGGCAAGTCAGTTAAAACTTCTTCAGGATTGGTGGGACCCTTGCAGAACAGTTACGCTTACGTAGGCTAATGCGATTAGCATGAGGTTGTAAGTAACAAGAACATTTCCCAGGACATAGACATATCTGATATTGGCAGAAAGCTTAAATTATTGTTAATCTAACTGCACTGTTTAATTTACAGTAGCTATTACAGTGAAATAATACCATGCTATTGTTTGAGGAGAGGGCACAGTTTATAACATGAACATTTATTAATAAACAAATTAGGCACATTTGGGCAGTCTTGATACAACATTTTAAACAGAAATACAATGGTTCATTGGATCAGACTAAAACCTTGCGCATACACTGCTGCCATCTAGTGGCCAATATCTAAATTGCACCTGGGCTGGAATAATACATTATGGCTTTTCTCTTGCATTTCAAAGATGATGGTACAAAAAAAACACACAATTTTTTTTGTTTTTTTCTTTGTATTATCTTTTACCAGATCTAATGTGTTATCTTCTTCTATATTACTTTCACATTTCCACAAACTTCAAAATGTTTCCTTTCAAATGGTACCAAGAAAATGTTTGAATGTTTGTTGCAGCTCATTCCAGTTGTTAGCTGCAGCGAACTGAAAAGACGAGCAACCCAGGGATGTGTGTGCGTTGGGGACCTTTAACAGAATGTGACTGGCAGAACAGGTGTTGTATGTGGAGGATGAGGGCTGCAGTAGGTATCTCAGATAGGGGGGAGGGAGGCCTAAGAGGGTTTTATAAATAAGCATCAACCACTGGATCTTGTGACGGGTATACAGAGATGACCAGTCTACAGAGAAGTATAGAGTGCAGTGATGTGTCTTATAAGGAGCATTGGTTATCAAAATGTCATGCCAGGGTATGTATACATGAAACACAGACCTTATTTTAAGTGTTTTTAAAATCCTCTATGGGAAAAATTAATGGTGGAAAAACGATTGGAACCGTTTCCCTGTTTGACTGCTAGGTTTTATAGGTATTATGACACCTCCATTGTGGGGCTCTATACCAGTGCATTCTTATCAACCTAGCCATTACGAAAATTATATTCTATCAAATAAGCCTCAAGTAGCAAATTAACAACTCACTCTCTCATTGACCTCCATACAAAAATTATTGGAAAGATTTTGGGCTGTGTAAAATCTCTTGCTTCGCCTTTTCCTTTTTGCATTTGGGCAATGGAGTCCTACATCTCTTTCCCTTTGCTTTTGGGCACTATAGTCAAAGATTTTCATAACTAAACCAGGATAGACCACAGCCTGTCATTTCCAATGGGAACAAATTAGTAATAGTGGACGGAAAAAGCAAGGAGCTGGGGCGATCCAAACACGAGCTAGCGAGGTCCTATTGGCGCGTTCTAACAAGCATCTGCATATTATTCCCTTTAGCGAACAGCTATATTCGCCTTTGCACTAATAACAAAGCCATTTAAAAAAATATTTTGCAAAGGGAAAAGTCTACAAAACTTCCACTCTGTTCATAACATATTGTAGTTTTGGAAACAGAAAACTGTTTTGAGATTTAATCGAAGAATTTCTTCCAAAAGCCAGCTTGTAATATAAAAAATAAACAAAATAACCTTATCCCACCTCCGGCTATTGGGCTTCCTCTCACTACCATATTTGGTAGTGAGTGGAAACGCCAAGCGGATGCTTCATATTTATACATCCGGTAAAATATCTGTCTCATTGTTCTAACTGTGATAGAATCCCTCTCTATATCTATGGTACTTCCGCAAACTCGCATACAATTCAAAACTTCCGGTTTAGTCAAACGACGAAGTCTATTTTGATATTTTGGCTAGCTAGCGACCTAGTTTATGAAATAAGTTTAATAGCAATTTATTAACACCGCAATCAAAATGGGGAAGCGTCAACATCAGAAGGATAAAATGTAAGTTCTGAGCATAATATTTTCAAGTATGTAACGTCAAAAAGCTTGATAAAGTAGACAGCCAACTAACGTTACTACACTAACAGAGAGCAAAGAAACAGATTAGCTGCTAGCTATATATCTGCGCTAGCAGAGAGGAAGATGCGAAGCGAGACATGTGTCCTTTTTGTATGGTGGTCTATGCGAGTGTTGAATTACGTGAGGGTTATTTGATCGAAGATAAGTGTCGTAGTTAATGTTTAGGCTGTTATAAATGTACTGATATAGGTGGACGCACGTGGCATTCCGGCAACTGAGAAAAACGACTTAGTTGTGCCTGTTGATCACACGCACATCTCCCCCCTCAAGCCCCGTTTCCATTGATACTTTGAAGTCAACCCGGTTTGGGCTGGCCCTTGGTGGGCTAGCTCGAATTGCGTTTCCACTGCCTCCAAAATTATGTCATGTTGCTAGGTAGCCAATATGTGACTACAGCTGGCTTCGCGAACTAGTAAGATGTTGAAGAATTGTGTCCACCCTCACGGTGTTGTATCAAACGTTACCCTAGTCGTGCCAGACAGACTCAGCCCCTTGTACTTAGCTTGCTAACGTGACGTTAGCTAGCTAAACGGTTATCATCGTCGCTAGCGTAATTCCTACCATGACAATGTATTGGCTGTTAATAAATATATAATTGGCTGTTAGCTAGCTAGCTAACCAGACTACAGGTTTGATATGACGTAGTTTTCAATACGACCTGGCCAGCTAACAGCAACAAGTCCAGACGAGCTAGCTAGCTAAACACGGTGCCGTCAGCTGGTGGTTGCATAGTAACGGCGTCACCAGACAGAATTCTGGTCCAGCTGGCACCAGGTGTGACGCTGGCCCGGGTTTCAATTCGAGCCAGCTAGAATTTGGCCCTAATTATAAATAGCGATTAATTGGCTAGAATGGTCCCACCCGATATCGCCTGCCTTCAATCGTTGAGGACATGTCAATATAATAATTGGTGCTAGCTAGTAACTACCTAGCTTTTGCTAAACTACTTATTAAAGTCCGGTTGACAGACTGCCTTCAACTTTTAGGTAGGTGTTAATTTGTGATAGGGAGAACTTCGTCAGCGTTATGTAACTTTAGCCTGTGTATGCTAGCCATGCTGGATCATTTACTTAAAATGTGGTTTTCTGAAAATGTTGCCATCTAACCCACGTTTTCCAATAGAGTTGGATAGGAACATCTTTTTATCCTGCTTCTAAAGTTCAAGGGCTATATCACAGTTTGTTTCTCTTCGTTTTGTCTCCAGGTACATCACATGTGCTGAGTACACCCATTTCTATGGTGGGAAAAAATCAGGTAGGATTCTTTGACATTGTCCCTTAAGAGGAGGAGTAGTTGTTCATTACTTAACATACTGAATCATGTTGATGATTAGGAACAGTTCTTCACTAACAATGTTGATGCGTTCTGCTTTTTAAAAATTTATTTTAATTTTTAAATCTCTAAGAAATTCCAAAGTCAAATTTTCGACGTCTTCCATTTGACCATTGCAGGTAAGACATTATTTTACCAGCACAGAGCAAAAGTACAGTTTGTAAGAGGCAAAATACCTTAGCGACCTTAATGTTGACATTTGAATGTAAGGTCTTTGCAGTGGTGCTAAATTTTAATTGTGTGTACTCAATAATCTTGCCCCTGTTGCATTTCAGCTTGTCTCTGCAGCCGTTTGAATATCCCATGTGCACTCATGAGGGAATCGTCTTCGACCTGCTGTGAGTAGAGATCTATATGTAGTTCTATGATCTATCTATCTATATACCCTGGCTGGTTTAGTCTGGAAGGTTCTTTACTGATGGAAAAGTGAAGCTGAAATCTCTAATAGTACGGTCATTTTTATGCCTGGTTTATAACCTACGCATGACAGAACTACAAGTAGCTACGCAAAATGGCGTTGCCTAGCAAAACCACGCAGGCGTGTACAGCCCCTCAGTTTATCTCCACGCAGGATCGCAATTTCGCTCAGTATTCTCGCTTTGTATACGTAGAGTAAGTATAAACCAGTCTGTAGTGTTGACCAACCCCTCTGTGTCCTGTGCTTTAGGAGCATCGTTCCTTGGATAAAGAAGTTTGGCACCAATCCCATCTCTGGAGAGGTAAGTAGTCAACCAACCACAACAGGATTGTTCCTGGGCAGGTCTTAGAAATAGATTATTTTAAGCATGACAGTACCTCTTCCAGCCACTGGAGGGAGTCAACCTCCACAGCATGTTGAAACGGTCATCTGAGTCAGAGATCTGTGTATATAATGACGAGATGCTCACGACTCTGTCCCAACAATCGGAGTCGTTTTCCCAAAGGCTGGAAGGCAGGCGACAAGCTTCTGTCCAAAATAAGCCTATAGTAATGCATTGGACTTATTTTAGACAGATTTTGGTTAGAGTGAAACCCTCTGGCTTGGCCTCTTCCTCTCTGGCTGAGCGCATGTCTTCCCCTGTGGACTTTACAGGTAAGCCCCCGAGCACACCAGCCACCATTCTTTCCTCTATTAAAGTAACTGAGTTTCAACTTGGTGGATAAAACACATGTCCAGATCACGCCATGACAGTTTTTTTTACACGTGCACTAACTGATAGATGAGACGTGCTCGTATCAGCGTGCACATGGTGTCAGTGTGTGGGTGAGAGAGACACTTAATGTGTGTCCGTCCAGCTGGATCCTGCTGTCAGGATTGATTAGTCTGGCTGCAGAGAGATGTTTCTAGACCAGGGGGTAAATAACCCCGGTCCCAGAGTGCTGCAGGCACAAAACTATTTTTGATTGAACCGACCTGGAAGACCAGGTGTATTGAATGAATTAAGACAATCATTGAACTGATCAATTAGCTCGGTTGGTCAGGTGTGGTGCCTAGTTGGAACCAAATCCTGCAGTACCTGCGGTTGTCTACCCCTGTTTGAGACACGTCTGGACTAGTCCTGCAGTACCTGCGGTTGTCTATCCCTGTTCGAGACACGTCTGGACTAGTCCTGCTGAGGCCCTTGCTCTCTCTCCACTTGTGAAGGAATAACCCAGCGGTCGTTCCACCTCAAAGCACAAGAAAGAGGATTTCAGCTTCCTCCATCTGGGATTGTTCTGAAATCATTTCTGTAGTTAGGAACATATGATTATAATTTCTGAAGCATTATTTTGTTTAAATTTGAATGTGATCTCTGATACATCAAGGTAATTGATTGCACCCAAATTGGCAATTTTTTCAAAATGACAGTATTTGGATAATATTCAATATAATACCCAACATCCAATTTGGACCAAACGTCTTCCTTCTAATGAGTTAGTTGTATCTAATGGACCCCTCCCACACCCCAACCCCACCCCAACAACAGTTAAATTAAATTTTAAAAATGACTAGTATACAGTATCAGTTCTTTGTTTGACAAGTAGTATGGAGCTGCAGCTTGGAGTATTGCTTCTTCATACTATCTAATGTATTCTAGTGAAGATAGACAGTGCATTCGGAAAATATTCAGACCCCATGACTTTTCACACATTTTGTTACAGCCATATACTAAAATGTATTACATAGTTGTTTTCCCTCATCAATCTCCACACAATACCCCAGAATGACATCACAATACCCCAGAATGACATCACAATACCCCAGAATGACATCACAATACCCCAGAATGACATCACAATACCCCAGAATGACATCACAGTACCCCATAATGACATCACAGTACCCCATAATGACATCACAATACCCCAGAATGACAGAAATGTTTGCAAATGTATAATAAAAAATAAACTGAAATATCACATTTCTGACTTCAACTGTATCTAAGTTTACATACACCGTAGTCAAATGCATTTAAACTACATTTTCACAATTCCTGACATTTAATCCTAGTAAAAATTCCCCGTCTTAGGTCAGTTAGGATCACCACTTTATTTTAAGAATGTAGTAGAGTGATTTATTTCAGCTTTTATTTCTTTCATCACATTTCCAGTTGGTCAGGAGTTTACATACACTCAATTTGTATTTGGTAGCATTGCCCTTAAATTGGGTTAAATGTTTTGGGTAGCCTTCCACAAGCTTCCCACAATAAGTTGGGTGATTTTTGGCCCATTCCTCCTGACAGAGCTGGTGTAACTGAGTCAGGTTTGTAGGTCTCCTTGCTTGCATACACTTTTTCAGTTCTGCCCACACATTTTCTATAGGATTGAGGTCAGGGCTTTGTGATGGCCACACCAATACCTTGACTTTGTTGTCCTTTAGCCACTTTGACACAAATTTGGAATTATGCTAGGGGTCATTGTCCATTTGGAAGACCCATTTGCGACCAAGCTTTAACTTCCTCACTGATGTCTTGAGATGATGCTTCAATATGTCCACATCATTTTCCTCCCTCATGACGCCATCTATTTTGTGATGTGCACCAATACCTCCTGCAGCAAAGCACCCCCACAACATGATGCTGCCACCCCTGTGCTTCACGGTTGGGATGGTGTTCTTCGGCTTGCAAGCCTCCCCCTTTTTCCTCCAAACATAACGATGGTCATTATGGCCAAACAGTTCTATTTTTGTATCATCAGACCAGAGGACATTTCTCAAAGTATGATCTTTGTTCCCATGTGCAGTTGCAAACCGTAGTCTGGCTTTTTTATGGCGGTTTTGGAGCAGTGGCTTCTTCCTTGCTGAGCAGCCTTTCAGGTTATGTCGATATAGGACTCGTTTTACTGTGGATACAGATACTTTAGTGCCTGTTTCCTCCAGCATCTTCACAAATGTCCTGATGCTGTTGTTCTGAGATTGATTTGCACTTTTCGCACCAAAGTATGTTCAACTCTAGGAGACAGAACGTGTCTCCTTCCTGAGCGGTATGACGGCTGCGTGGTCCCATGGTGTTTATACTTGCGTACTATTGTTTGTACAGATGAACGTGGTACCTTCAGGCGTTTGGAAATTGCTCCCAAGGATGAACCAGACTTGTTGAGGTCTACAATTTTTTTTCTTCTGAGGTCTTGGCTGATTTCGCAAAGAGACACTGAGTTTGAAGGTAGGCCTTGAAATACATCCACAGGTACACATCCAATTGACTCAAATTATGTCAATTAGCCTATCAGAAGCTTCTAAAGCCATGACATAATTTTCTGGAATTTTCCAAGCTGTTTAAAGGCACAGTCAACTTAGTGTATGTAAACTTCTGACCCACTGGAATTGTCATACAGTGAATTATAAGTGAAATCTGTCTAAACAATTGTTTGAAAAATGACTTGTGTCATGCACAAAGTAGATGTCCTAACCGACTTGCCAAAACTATAGTTTGTTAACAACAAATTTGTGGAGTGGTTGAAAAATGAGTTTTAATGACTCTAACCTAAGTGTATGTAAACTTCGACTTCAACTGTAAGTATTCAGACCCTTGACTCAGTACTTTGTTGAAGCACCTTTGGCAGCGATTACAGCCTCGAGTCTTCTTGGGTTTGACGCTACAAGCTTGGCACACCTGTATTTGGGGAGTTTCTCCCATTCTTCTCTGCTGATCCTCTCAAGCTCTGTCAGGTTGGATGGGGAGCGTCGCTGCACAGCTATTTTCAGGTCTCTCCATATATGATCGCTCGGGTTCAAGTCCGGCCTCTGGCTGGGCCACTCAAAGACATTCAGAAACTTGTCCTGAAGCCACTCCTGCGCCTATCTATAAAAAAAAGATATATATATATATATATGCTCAGAGAAATTAGTCATTGAAGTCGCTTGCATTTTTTACCATGAAGTACCAGGATTTGACCGCTAGGGGCCGCTGTTCCTGGTATAGCTCCACACTATCCATTTTGCTGGTCTCTTGTGTGTTTTTAAAATATATTACAACATTGCATCTTCAACTTTGGGTAGAAAACCAATTGGCTCCTTATAAATCATCAATTCAAGCGGGTCCTGGGAGCCAGTACATTACAATGATGTATTTTACTTTATGGGGATTGAATGCTGAGTTAAGGCTCCCAGGCTTGGACAGACCAGATACATAAGCACTAAGATGTACTATATTTAATTAATATAAATTACAATGTCCAATTTAAGGTGCAATCAATTAGGTTAATTGAACAAAATAATGGTTCAGGAATAACTGTTTTTAACTTCAGAAAACATTCAGAACAATCTGAGATGGTATGTGTCATGGCTTACTGAAATGACCTGAAACCACTCTCAGCATGTGGTGATGGTATGTGTCATGGCCTACTGAAATGACCTGAAACCACTCTCAGCATGTGGTGATGGTATGTGTCATGGCTTACTGAAATGACCTGAAACCACTCTCAGCACGTGGGGATGGTATGTGTCATGGCCTACTGAAATGACCTGAAACCACTCTCAGCATGTGGGGATGGTATGTGTCATGGCCTACTGAAATGACCTGAAACCACTCTCAGCATGTGGGGATGGTATGTGTCATGGCCTACTGAAATGACCTGAAACCACTCTCAGCATGTGGTGATGGTATGTGTCATGGCTTACTGAAATGACCTGAAACCACTCTCAGCATGTGGTGATGGTATGTGTCATGGCTTACTGAAATGACCTGAAACCACTCTCAGCATGTGGTGATGGTATGTGTCATGGCTTACTGAAATGACCTGAAACCACTCTCAGCATGTGGTGATGGTATGTGTCATGGCCTACTGAAATGACCTGAAACCACTCTCAGCATGTGGTGATGGTATGTGTCATGGCCTACTGAAATGACCTGAAACCACTCTCAGCATGTGGTGATGGTATGTGTCATGGCTTACTGAAATGACCTGAAACCACTCTCAGCATGTGGTGATGGTATGTGTCATGGCTTACTGAAATGACCTGAAACCACTCTCACCATGTGGTGATGGCTTTAGGGCAGGAGAGGGGAGATCATGGTGTCTCTCTGTACCTGCCGTGCTGTCTGTAACTGTACTGTGTTCATTTTGTATGGTCTCTGATGCACCAAGTCTGTACGTTTTTATAGGCCTCTGCTATATTTAGATGTATCATTTATTCTCTACAGTAGTCTGACCAACACTGAGTCTGTACATTATAAACAGCTGTATCATTTATTCTCTACAGGAGTCCTAAGCATTGCTCTACTCTGCCTCGTTTAATAGACTAGACTGACCGTTCTCTCTCCCTCTACTCGCTATCTATCTATTGAATCTCAACCCCCCCAACCAGGCACATTCTCATTCCTTCTCTTCTCCCCCAGAAACTGGAAGCCAAGTCCCTCATCAAGCTAAACTTCGCCAAGAACAATGATGGTAGGTTTTTCAGTGAATTGACGCGTTCCGAACGACCTCCCTTTCCCAACTTTAGTCTCTGAAGTCTAACTGACTACAGAACGGTCATGGTAGGACAGACTGCTGGCTGACTACAGAACCGTCATGGTAGGACAGACTGCCGGCTGACTACAGAACCGTCATGGTAGGACAGACTGCTGGCTGACTACAGAACCGTCATGGTAGGACAGACTGCCGGCTGACTACAGAACCGTCATGGTAGGACAGACTGCCGACTGACTACAGAACCGTCATGGTAGGACAGACTGCCGGCTGACTACAGAACCGTCATGGTAGGACAGACTGCCGGCTGACTACAGAACCGTCATGGTAGGACAGACTGCCGGCTGACTACAGAACCCTCATGGTAGGACAGACTGCCGGCTGACTACAGAACCGTCATGGTAGGACAGACTGCCGGCTGACTACAGAACCGTCATGGTAGGACAGACTGCCGACTGACTACAGAACCGTCATGGTAGGACAGACTGCAGGCTGACTACAGAACCGTCATGGTAGGACAGACTGCCGACTGACTACAGAACCGTCATGGTAGGACAGACTGCCGACTGACTACAGAACGGTCATGGTAGGACAGACTGCCGGCTGACTACAGAACCGTCATGGTAGGACAGACTGCCGGCTGACTACAGAACCGTCATGGTAGGACAGACTGCCGGCTGACTACAGAACCGTCATGGTAGGACAGACTGCTGACTGACTACAGAACTGTCATGGTAGGACAGACTGCTGGCTGACTACAGAACCGTCAATGGTAGGACAGACTGCTGACTGACTACAGAACCGTCATGGTAGGACAGACTGCTGGCTGACTACAGAACCGTCATGGTAGGACAGACTGTTGGCTGACTACAGAACGGTCATGGTAACCACTCTGTTTTTATTTGCCCAGGTAAATACCACTGTCCTGTCCTGTACACCGTCTTCACAAACAACTCCCACATCGTCACCAACAAGCTCACTGGCAATGTGTTCTCTCACGAGGTAAGGTCTTCTTTATATATATCTTTTTTAAAACACACACACACACACACACACTAGGGCGGCAGGTAGCCTAGTGGTTAGCACGATGGGCCAGTAAGCGAAAGGTCACTGGATCGAACCAAGAAGATAAAAATCTGCGGACGTACCGTAGAGCATGACTCACAACCCTAACTGCGCCAGAGTGGCCGTTGGTGACCCCACTCCTGGCCGTGACCCCACTCCTGGCCGTGACCCCACTCCTGGCCGTGACCCCACTCCTGGCCGTGACCCCACTCCTGGCCGTGACCCCACTCCTGGCCGTGACCCCACTCGGAGGGCCTCAAACGCATTTCCAATTCGCATGTATATTAATACACACTGGTGTGAAATAGGACAGATCTAGGGGAAGGAAAGGGGGATA